>NC_048218.1:97106206-97124720 GCF_002007445.2 Ailuropoda melanoleuca
GCTTACGACCATTGTCTCCTTTCTTTGCATCATGTAAGCTACTTCCTTAACATGTAATTAGAGATATCCACAACCTTACTCCATAAAAGTCAGGTTAATTGAGAAAACATTAATTTCTCTAGGCTAGGAATGATCAAGGCTCTATTGGGTGAATGGCTAGATAAAAAAGAGACTTTTTAAGAAAGGGTGAACAGATTTATATTAAAGTTGACTTCCTGAATATCTTATTTGTTCTGTGTAAAAATGCAAATAAAATATATATTAGGTTACCTTTTGTCAAAGAGATTATCCTTTTGAAAAGTGGATACTAAAAGAACGTAAGTGGGAAAGTTACGTCTAAAAGTGCCCCAGGCAGGAATACAAAGTCCACCTGAATTGTCCTGGCCTACTCTAGACAGATAATATGTTTCTCAAAGGCAATTCATTGCTATCAGCATTTGGTATTAAATTAAAGTAGATGTTGGATCTATGCTTATTTATCTATATTCCTATTTAGAATTCTAGCAAAGGATCTGACAGCAGGAAGAGCCATGTATTCATTCCATAAGTATTCACTGAGCAACTGCACAAAACATTAGAATAGAAATTGTGGCAAAAAAGATGAAGCAGATACAAGCACTTCGCTTACTAAATTTAGAAGAAAAAATAAAACTTCACGAATGTATAGAATAGAAGATGCTTCACATTGAGTTCCATGAGAAATATTCGTCTCATATGCCACAGGAATACCTAGGAACTTGATCATGAATCCAAGCTCTTCATTTTATAGATTGGGAAAAAGAGGATTGGAAAAGATATGTGGAGTTCCCTAAACTCCCAGTTAATTGAGCAAGTCTCCAAGTTATTTGAACAAGACTAAAATCTAAAAATCCACCTGTCATTCTATCTTGTAATATGTGTGTATTGTGAATATTTAAAATTCTTTGCAGAGCATATGATAATGGAGAAGCTTCTGTTCTCACATGAATGGGGACTGGGCTTAAGCTTCACCAACATGGTCCCTCATCGGTCTTACCGGAAGCTAACAGCTTTTCATTGTTTTCCAAAGCCTCAGAGTTTAATAGGAAGCAATTATCTCATTAACCTTATTTTGGGTCAGAGAGAGAGAGAAATATATACCCATACTGGGGATAAATATAATCATGGGGAAAAAAAGTAAATGTCAATACTAACACTTGTGTCAGAGATTTACTTTTTTAAAGTTATGATAAATAGAATGGTATAACAGAAAGAGTTATATTTTCTGAGATCCTGAGTTCAGTCATATATATTATATTATTGTATATATTATTATATTTAGGCTCTATTATTGTATTTGAGTTAATCAGCCTTTACAAACAGCCACCAAATATCACAAATCTACAAAACAGACATGTGTTTTTTGCTCAGAACAGTCCAAGTAGTCTCCTGATCTGGGAGGATGGAGGTCCGGTTGTGGTGTGTGTGCTCTGTTCCATGAAGGTACTGAAGGACCCAGGCTAGTGCAGGCTCCGTGGTCTTGATTATGTGGCTTCCAATATAACCCTAAGCATTGCCATTCCTGTCACCTGAGTAGAGGGAAAATGGCAGAACACAAGTAGGATGTTTTAGAGGCAGACCTGATAGTGACACAGTCACTTTGTTCATTATTCCATAGGCTAAAATTCAGTCACATGACAACACCTAAATGCAACAAAGCGTGGAAAAGATGGTAGGCCTATTTGTCAAAGTGAAAAGGAAGAATGAGTTTAAAGGTCAGTTGGCACTCTGTAACATGATCTGATATTTTCCCCACCAAATATCCATGTCACCCTTTTCCCCACACTTAGAACCCACTCAGTCCCTCCCAAAGTGTGACAACCTGAACTCCTAACTAGTTACTCCATCAAGATCAAAGTTCAGGATCTGTGGTATAGATGCAACTTCCTGCAATCCAGCAATTTATAAAGTCATAAATGAATAAATAAACATCTCTTGTTCCTCCAACCACTAACACACATAATGATAGTGGAGACTCGAACAGATAATCTGCATTGTAAACCTCCCATTGGGACCATGAGAAAAGCAGTGCAATTATCATTTGATAGAAATGATGAGATCCTCTTGAGATAAAGTTCCTTTTCTAGCAGTGGATCTATTCTCAGGAGGGGAACTCCCTTATCCATCATTTTCTATGATCCCTGGTTCCAACCTCTGGAAAGTCCTTTCTTAATTATCATCCCCCATGGCCACAACTGATCAGACTTATGGCAAGTATGTCCTCTGTGAGTGTTATACATTTTAAACAGTGCCCACGGGTTATTACTTGGCTCATGGAGTTCAATGCTTACAGAAGCCATACTCATGATTTCTTTAGTAATATAACTTCCAGTAAACTTTTTATACTTCTGCACTATTACATTTCCTCAAATGTATCTTTCTTTGTATGTCACATCATTATTTTATGTACCATGCTTTACTTGTATCTCTAAATGCTTACTTGATATGCATTGAAACAGACCTTTAGTCTTAGACAAAGATATTTAATCCTAGGTCAGTGGTTCTCAAACTTTACCCTGTGTCAAAATCACTTGGATGCCTTGTTAGAACATAGATTGCTGGGCTCCATCCCGTTTCTGATTCAATAAGTCTGGGTATGGCCTGAGGATTTGTATTTCTAATAAGCAAGGTGATACATACGCAGCTAGTGCCAGAGCCACACTTTGAGAATGACTGTCATTGTCATTCCTGTGCCTATGCAGGAAAAGGAAATATAAGCAAACATGTGAAAGTATTCCTGAATCTGCCTTCACGTGCAGAATCTAACTTTTAGAACTACTTCTTAACTCAGAGTCCTGGATGGTGATGTTTTTCCAAACAATATCATTCTCTCTGTCATCAGGAGCACTAGAGAACAAATCTATAAAATAATTTAAAGCCATTGGTACTAGGTTCTCAAACTGGCTTTGCATTGAATTACGGCTAGTCTACTCCTCCCACTTCAGAAGTATTTATTTACCACCTCTCCCTCCCTCTAAAAAAAGCCAAACAACAACAACAACAAACCCAACCATGTTCCTAGAGCTTAAAAGAGTGTTCTACTGTTTACTTCTAAATTTCAGTGATATAAAACCCCATCAACTTGAGGACAAATCTCAGTTTCAGAGATGTTAAAATACGAAAGAAAAGGGCATCTTAGAATCACGAAATAAGGTATTTGGTTCCAGGATATTGCCTATGTTAATTACAGCCCAATCCTTTGCTACCTAATTCATAAATCTGCTTTATTCTCCTACCACCCATTTAATGTTGGTTATGTTAACACCGTCTGAAACAATACATTTGTTAGGAGGCAAACACCCTTCATCTGGTTTTTGCAAAAAGGGTGAATCCTTGTTAACTGAGAGGTCTTGATCCCTTGTCTTTTTAAACACATTTTAATCCTACTTCTTACTGTTTATGGTCCAGAAGCACTTGGTTTCCCCAATACTGTGAATTCTTTAATCTCTGCTTAGAAATAAGCCATTTTTTTATTTCTAAGCTCATTTATTTTTCTGTAATAACTTGCTAAAAGCAGCAAGCAATTATAAACACAAATTGATACTTAAGCCTCTTCCAACTCCTTAGCCTAGAGATATAGGAGTAGTGGGCTCAGAATCGGTCTTTCAGGTTACAGTAAGTGACAGTTTTACCAAATGTTTTCCCACAGCATATAACACAGCTCTCAATTTTTCAAATTGGCAATATCCTTCCTTGATTTTAACTGCTAAATTGCTAATTCAATGCCATATATTTTGTTTTTCATTAGAGTATTATTCCATTACAGAGTACTAATGGCTATATTACATTGCATTGATTTGTTCTTAATAACCAGCTCAAATAATGGCTTGATACAATGCATGTTTACCCTTCGATCACAAGAGTCTAGGGTGGCTGCAGTCGGCTGGGCAGGGCATGAAGGCTGGAGTAGCAGGCTCTGCTCCACAGTGATTCCGTGACCCAGGATGATGCAGACTCTTCCGACAGCCAATACACAGTTAGGGGGCCTCACCCTGTGCACTTCCTTCCAGTCAGGTGGATGAGGATAAGAAGATGGAGAAGTAGACATGGGAAGTTTTATGGAATTTCCACACATCATCTCTACTCATATTCCACTGCTTAGAATTCAGTCAAGTTAGATTATGAGGAAGCCTGTGATGTGAGGTCTGTGTTCCTAAGAAAGGAAGAAAAAAATTAAATGGACAGCCACCAGCATTTACAAAGCAATACAAAATTGTTATCTATTATTTGAGTCNAAATTCAGTCAAGTTAGATTATGAGGAAGCCTGTGATGTGAGGTCTGTGTTCCTAAGAAGAAAGGAAGAAAAAAATTAAATGGACAGCCACCAGCATTTACAAAGCAATACAAAATTGTTATCTATTATTTGAGTCTCAAATTTTTAAAACATGAGATAAATTGTCCCAGTGTAACTTTTATAGTTGTGATGATTAAAAATTGTAATATATGTCTTAGAGTTCTTTGTAAACCATAAAGCATCAACCAATGTTAGGTATTAGTACATAATGAACATATCACAAAATTATACAGTTGCAAAGAAGTTACAACTCTACAAATTTGCTTTTGTAGATTAGTGTGGTTTTGTGTCAACAACACCAAAATTCTCTGAGAATCTTAAACAGAGCCCTGAATTATATTATTTATTTACTTTTTCAGATCAATGAAGTTATCTCTGACAAGGTTTGAAGAAGTTTTCTCTATCTTTACCAACAATGTATAAAAAAACCACACGACCATATATGCTTTTTTAAGTTTGCTAGAGTAGGAACTATACAAGAATTTTATGTTTCCACATGGCTGCTTATTTCTGCTTTCAGAGAAAATGGATAAGCGCTTATCTTTTTCGAATACAGCCAGCAAAAATATTTCCCTCCACACTGGAAACTTTTCTGAAACTTTTCCTTGCAGAATGGCACTCAAACAATACTGACGCTAAGGTCTTTAATTTTAAAAATGTACCTCATTGTATCAATAAAAATCTCTCAATTTTGAATGTCAAATATCTATTTGATATGAAATAGTCTAGTTGCCAATGTTAAAGTTTCTGAACTTATATATATATATATGTATATATATATATATATATATATTTGTGTATAAGTTGAATCAAGAGAGCTCTACCCCAAACTGTGAAATCCAGCAAGCATCTATAAAACTGACAACTACCTGCTCTGCTCTCATCACTTAACAAAACCTCTTGAAACAGTACGGTTCAAAAGCTCAGCTAAGCAGACAATTATCTGTTCAGTATTTTTGAAAGAGTGTTCAACATCAATGAATTCCCACATAGAAAACAATGAATCACAGGCATGTACAAGGATTCTTTCTAGTCCAAACAGAAAAATCAGGTATTTCAAAGCAATGGAGAGGTTCAACCTTTGCAGAGAATATCAAAATTTACTTTCCCATTGAAATTTTTCCAGGCAAGGACATATTTTCTTATTTTGAAGACAAAGACATCCCTTAACATTTATATGAATACCTGTATACGCCACATGATTCAGCGGACCAGTAGCTAAAATCCAAGTTTTAGCTGCAATGCCAGTCATCAGTGGTTTCATCCAGTTGTACATTAAAGGCAAACCTAGCAGTTGCCAGAAACTACTTCAAAAATATTAAAATAAATGTTATCTATATTGAGATTAAAATGTTATTGATAGAGTCACTGAAGCAATGACTTACTTTTCTAAGATACAAAACAAATCCATGATGTTCAAAATTTCTTTTTTCCAAGTTAAGTCAATTAATGTTTTCTTTTACTTGGTAATGCGAAGATGCTTTTACGTTCAAGGCTTTTATGTTGGTGACAAATTCAAGATTATTTTTTAAGTTCTAACATTTGAAACATAAGCCATGCGTTTATGATGCACTTTACCATTGAAGCAGTTTGTATATAAACATTAGGTGACTTTTTTCTGCTTATGTTAGCAAGAACCTTGCCACACAAGAATGACTGGGTCTTAATGTGTCTCTTTAACATCAATATTGAAAATAAAATGAAAGTCTAAGGAACTTTATTATGCTTTCCATTTGTGACATTTTCCCTCTTATATCAGAGACTGATATGAGAAGCAAATATGCATAATGTCCAGGAAGCACTACACTTCTTTAATTTCTATTAATGAGAAACTCTGAGCATAATGTCTATTGTATGCTACCTCAGAGTAGCTTACAGTAAAATAACTCCAAAATCTGACATATCCATAGTTATTTTAATGCAGCAAAATTATCAAAAAAGGATTTGAGAGAAAAATTTTTTCTGACTGTTTTATGGAGAAACAAAACTAACGCAAACAGAAATTTCATAATTTGTACTCCAGATATCAAAAACATAAACTTTGAGGACTTGTACTTTCTTAGAGAAATTAAGATATTTCTTTAAAATAGCTAATATTTAGAAGAAATCTTAAACATTTTAGATATTATTTTCCTTTTTATTTTAATGAATAATTAATCATCCTATATTTATAACTATCAAAAGTGCAGACATTAAGAAAAGATAACATTTGAGAACTTTATCAGGCCATTTGAGATTTCTCAGAACGACAATGATCATACAGTTTTTAAAAAGTGCCTCAATCAAACCTTTTGTTGTTGCTTTATCAGCTTTTGCTTTTAAATGTGGCATTTCTTCAATTGCTAATGTGCTTTTGGCAAATACGTACAAATGATTTCCTTTAATGGTATGAGTATTGGGATTTTAATATTCTAAAATTAGTTTAAGTATTTCCTTTACAGACTATTATTACTCTTCCATTTAGAAGAAAATTTCTTCTCTAGGATTTATAAATGTAGCTTATCTTGATGAATGCTTTACATATTGAAGAAAAGAATGGATATAGGCATGCTAGTATTTAAATCCACATCTTTTAGTTTTGAGTTATTTACTGAAATACATATTTCGTAAACCCATGGGGGAATCCATGACCTTTTTCCTTCCATATCTAGTATTACAGTTTTGGGATCTGTGTATAAAATGTATTTGGTGAGTACATTTATTTTATGCTTATTTAATTACTTTGTTGTCATTTGCCATTCCTGGTCCTGAATCCTTTAGGACCATTACATTGTCTAAAATGGTAATAATTTTGCAACTATCTAATTTTCAAATTACGATAAAAGATAAATACATAGTATATTTATATAAGAGTCATTAGTAGTAACTATTCAAAATATAGACTTGATGTAAATAAGGCGGTTGCATTATAATGGGAAAAATACATGGTTTGTTACAGGTCTTGGGCCTACATCCCATGCATTCCCTTACTAATTCTTATGGCTCTGGGCAATTATATATATTATACCAGGAAAATATATCAGGAAAATAAATGAACCATGATGTCAGACAAACTCAGGTTCAAATTCCATTATTTTTTTCCAACTCATGACTTTGGGAATTTTTGTAAACTACTCAGAATTTCACTTTCTCTATCTACGGATGGGGATAATAACTTTCATATTATAGTGAAAATGAATTTAGATAGATATAAATGAACTATCAAACAATGGAAGCATGGTGAGCTCTCAATGGATACTTCCTCCATCATCCAACTCTGTGCTTCTAGTCCCTCTTTGAACCTCTGTACAGATTATAAAACTTTTGTAATTTAGAGAAGTTAATTTCTGCAGAACTTCTAGAATTATAACATATTTTTACAGAATCTGAATATTGTCTATTTTGTTTTAAAGAACATTTTACAGAACAAAATCAGATCCCTAGTCTGACTGAAAAATGGTTCATGCATAAATTTAATAGGTGTTTATTTAAAGCTATCATGTACCAGGCACCATATTTAGTACAGAGAAAATAGTCGTAAACAAGTGAAATACATTTTGCTGTGTTTTGTGGACCTTTAAATGAAGTAAACATATTAAGTCAAGTAAATACTGAAAAATAAACAAATCATATTTATAAGTTGTGACAGGCTATGAAATGAAGCAAAGAAAGAGAGAGAAAGAAACTGTGGGACTGAAAGAATGTATCAATTATGGTTAGATAGACTTCATGGAAATCCATAGTCAGAAATTGTGCTTGAGGGGCGCCTGGGTGGCTTAGTTGTCTAAGCATCTGCCTCTGGCTCAGGTCCTGGGATGAAGCCCACCCATCGGGCTCCTTGCTCGGCCTAGAGCCTGCTTCTCCCTGTCCCTCTGCCCCTCCTGCTCGTGCTCACTCTCTCTCTCAAATAAATAAATAAAATTAAAAAAAAAAAAAAGAAAAGAAGAGAAAAGAAATTGTGCTTGAAATGGAGAACAGGGACGCCTGGGAGGCTCAGCCAGTTAAGCATCTGCCTTCAGCTCAGGTCTTGATCCCTGGGTCTTGGGATGGAGCCCTGCATCAGGCTCCCTGCTCAGCGGGAAGCTTGCTTCTCCTGATGCCCCACACCCTTGCTCATGCTCACTCTCTCTCTCTCAAATGAATAAACAAAATCTTTAAAAAAAAAAAAAAGAAAGAAATGAAGAAGAATTAATGATGAAAAGAATGGGGAGAGAGAGCTTTGCTGGCAAAAAGAGCATCTTATGAAGAAGCCGTTGATGTGAGAAAGAGTCGAGTTTGACATGTTTAAGGAATGGAAAGAGTATCACTGTTTGGTTTAATATACCAAAAAAGACTGAAGGTACAAAACTGAAGGACTAGGAAGAACATACCACTCTTGGACTTATATATTATAGAAGGACTTCTGGATTTAACTTTCAGTGCAATGAGATGCCAGTGAAGGATTTCAGGTGAGTAAATGACATAATGTTATTTGTATTTGAAGGTTTCCCTGCCAATCAATAGAAAATGAACTGAAGGAAGGCAAGAGAGAGAAGAAAGAAGAAAGTCAGAATGTTATTTCACTAGGTCTCATAGTGGCCTAGACCAAGATGTTAGTAATAGAGAGAGAATAAATTGGATTTGTTTATGGATTAGTGAAAGAGAATAGGGAAAAGGGAGAAATAAAAGACAATTCCCAGGTTCCCACCATGAGACATCTGGATGAATGGTAATGTCACTCACTTCATTCACTGAGGTGGGAAACAGCAGATGATAGAGCAGAGGTATATTTGGATTGGCAAAGCTAGACATATTTAAGTCTAATTCCAAAAAGAGATTTCAAATAGGTAGTTAAATATTTTCCTTGAACATAAATTTTATCGTGACTACCAGATTTATAGATTATTCCTAAATTAGTATCTAGTGAATTTCACATTTCTTATGTTTCAAAGAAACTGTATGAAAAAAGGTAGGCTTTCTTATGAGAATGCTTATAATATTCTGGATTATGAATATTACTTTTTAAAATTTTTATATTAAGGAGTTTTACACAGTATAATGGGATTCCTGAAACTTCTGTTTTATACCCATAGCGGGCTCTAAACTTGCCTGTGATTTTAATGATATTTTATCTGTATCCTTTTTTAAATTCCTGAATTGAGGCTTTTGTTTTGTTTTGGGTTTTTTGCCTTTTTTTTTTAAGGTTTTTTAATTTATTCATTTGAGAGAGACAGAGACAGAGAGAGCACAAGCAGGGGGAGAGACAGAGGGAAAAGGAGAAGCAGACTCCCCCCTGATCTAGGAGCCTGACATGGGACTCAATCCCAGGACCTGGAGATCATGACCTAAGCCAAAGGCAGACGCTTAACCACCTGAGCCACCCAGGTGTCCCAGTGAACTGAGGCTTTTGTACTAAATGTATTACAGTTCCCTTCCCTTCGTGTTCTCATATCCTAAGAGTGCATGATTTTTATCTATCTGCATATCTATCTATCTGCTTATCTGTCTTTCTATCCACTCATACACACACACTCACACACACATACTTACAAGGTACCATACAGTTACAGTATATATAATAACACGAACTATGTGACTGGTACATGAGTAGTGTTCTAAGTATTCACCGTGCAAAATTTGGTATAAAGTGAATATATTTGAGACCTGGACAAAGAAGTCTAAGAACAACAAACACCAAGTTTACCAATATCAGTTAATTCCACTTAGGAAGGTTAAAGAAGTCAAGTAACTTGTCTAAAATAATGTAAATTACAGAAAAGGAATTATCGCTCTGATTAATTTAACTCTAAAATTTTTGGTATTCATCATTATACACTACAGATACTGAATTTATGGTAATCAGATGGAGCTAGATCTGCAGCGATTTCTAATTTTCTATTTTATTACATATGTGTGTATATGTTTATGTACATATATTCACATATGCAAATGTATACATACACGCCTATATGCATACAATAATAAGACAACTTATTTGGCAAATATTAGGTCTATATTTTGGATTCTGACCAAGGAATAGAATAATAGACAAATCAAAAGTCTGTTATCAGTTGATTCAGTTTTAAGCCTTGATTTCCTTATCTATAAATTTACGTACATAATTTGGGTAGAATCTAAGGCATCTGCTAAATTCGTAAACACACATACACATTTTTCCACACATATTCAGAGGTAATATGCTACATGGAATGTATCCAAGTGGATGCAATACTTCAGTTATTGGTTATGGCAAATTAACTTTTAAATTTATACTTCCTGGATTAAAATATTTTCTTTGAGACAGTGAAATGTTTGAACTCTCCTTAGGACTCAGTACGTAAGCTCTCTTCACCATGGATTACTGAACAGGTCATTAATAACTTGTTTTCAGATTATTTTTTCAGCATTATAAAAAGAACACTTAGCTAAGCATAATCTATGAATATGCCAGTAGAGAAGGTTTACCTTGTAATAGCAAGAAAACCAGTGACATAGGGATAAGCACATTTTCAATGATGGTACTGTATGAACAAAAAGTCATATAAATGTGCTGACAAAATTTACTCTAAAGTTTTATAAATGCGGAAACTAAAATGTCATTGAATTATATGCTTATTACATTTTACAATGTTTGCATGACATAAAATTTATCCTGAAAAATGTAGACCATATCTTCATGTTTATGGCATGTCACTGGTATTATGTCTACCAAAAGCCTTTGCTCCCTCTTATCCCTCCCTCAGAGATATTAGTTATGTTTACTTTTTCATAGTTATGTTTAATATTCTTTAGAATTCTTCTCCCAAATACATTTATTTAAATATAATCCTTTTTCATTCTGTCATTAGTCTATATTTCATTTTAAAATACATGACACAAAGTTTCTAATCTTGGAATCATGGGCCCCAATTAATGTGGAAGTCATCTGTATTAAGCTGGTTAAGTAATGAGAAGGACAGAGAATAGTCTCTAAAGTGCGGAAGAAAAAAGTCCCTACAACTTAATGGCATACATAAGGTTTAGGGCTTATCTTTACTTTTTCTTGTAAAGATACATATTAAAGAATGATCATCTCCTTAAGAGATAAAGTAAGGTTGGTTATCATCCTTTGTTAATTGCAAACGCTGCTCTTTTCTATAAAGGTTCATTTATGGCTTACTCCATGCATTTATCTCCTAATTTAGCGTTGTCAAAACACTGGGAAGATTTATTATTTTCTATCTAACCAGAAAACAAAAAGTAACTTTTATATCTTTTCTTAAGTTTTATATGGTATTTGTATCACAAGGAAAGGAAGGGTTAGCAATATTAACTGAGAGCCTACTTTTGTGTAAGATACTGTGCTAGAAACTTTCACAGTCCTTTTAATAAACCAGTGAAGTGGGATTTTATTTTTTATTTTTTTTAAGATTTTATTTATTTATTTATTTATTTATTTATTTATTTATTTATTTATAAAGCTGGGGGAGGGGCAGAGGGAGAGGGAGAAGCAGACTCCCCACTGAGCCGGGAGCCTAATGCAAGGCTCCATCCTAGGGTCCTGGGATCATGACCCCAGCCAAAGGCAGACACTTAACTGACTGAGCCACCCAGGCACCCCTGAAGTGGCCTTTTAATACAAATGTTATGATAAGGAACTCTGGAGTGAGAATGGGAAACTTTCCCAGGATCATACAGGTAATATCAGAACATGGTTTCCTGATTTCAAAGCCATTATTTCCCCATAATATCTCACTACTTCTCCATGTTTTTATGGAAATTTGTTCAATTATTTCAAACAGTAAGGAATTAGTAAATTATTCATGTTAAAATATACATACCTTTTATTAATTTACCTCCATTATTGCCCTTATAACTCTCTTTTGTATCCAATGGTCTACTAGTCTTTTAGTACCAAATTTTTGGCTTTCTGAAGTTGGAGAGTAAAATCCTGAGTACCCAAGACAGTGCTACCCCACAGTGATGCTCATTTTTAAAAAGCAAATGAAGTATTATCATTATTTCAAAGTAGAGAATGATGATAACTAAATACAAAGTTCTATTAGTAAAAACTGTATTCTCAACATTCATAACTAGAGCCTGCTTTGACTTTCAAAAATTTAGAAGATAAATTGAGGAGTTACCTTAGCTGTAATAGAAGTTTGCCCCAGTGTTAGAGATAAGAGAATAGAAGCAAAAACCGAACTGTGGATGAAGAAAAGCTTTCTAAAAGGTACTATCAGCTTTATTTAACAGATAAAGAAATCGAAATCAATAAAAATTATTTGCTTAGCCCAATGTGACAAGTGGAGTCTTCATCTGAGCCTAAGCCTTTAAAATGTATACAGTATTGCTCTTTATCAGTGTGCAAAGACTGAAGATTTTTAGTAAAAGGCATTATTTAAGACCTAAAAACTAACTAGTTCCTACACTGGAAGAAACTGTTTGTTTAAAGAGAATATGCTAGAGTAAACTAAAGCATTAAAACCTCATTAATTAGCCCCACTGTTTCAATTTCTGTGATATTTCATGCGAGAATACATTTGTGATTTAATCTTTACATACTTTAAAAAACTATTTTATCTGTACCATGCTTTACAAGATGGTTTGGTTTTTTTGTTTGTTTTATTTTTTTAAACATGGGGGTTGGACTCATGACCCTGAGATCAAGACCTGAGCTGAGATCAAGAGTCAGATGCTTAACAGACTGAGCCACCCTAGAGCCCCGACATGATGTCTTGAATAGTGCTCTGCAGGAAATCAATTGGGTCCTATGTTCTTCGATTATACCAAGTTTCCCTGGTCATTGTCAATCCCATTAGCAGGGATCAATGCAGAGCCTTGTGCAACTCTAAGTAATTCTACCAGTCTTCCAACAAAGGTTAAAATGGAATCCCATGTACCAGATCAAACATTATAGCTACTTATTTCTACTCAACATTGATGACACTGTATCTAGTCAAAGAAGGCTCATGAACCTAGAACAACACTTAACCTTTCCAAAAGTCAATCCTTTTGCTTCAATCTCCAGGGATCAAGAGAACGCTCTAGATTCCCACTTCTCCTATTTCCTAATACTCTAAATATCATAAGCACTGTCTTCCTTGTCTAATTGCATCATCTTCTTTGTCCCTGTAGATCCAGTCACTACATGAAAGCTCCAACATTCCAAAGTCATGTCTTTATGTCTTAAATTCTAATCTCATAAATTTATCTATATACCTTATCTTGTTCCCAACATATCTCTTCACTTTTTAAAAATATCCCCACTGTCCTCTTTGAAATTGCCAAACCATCATTAGCAAAATGCTCTACAAATATGGTCTCTTATCCGAATGTTTCTTTCCTGAATGATCCAACTTTTATGGAAACCTACTCTCTTCTGAGAGCACCAATTCCTCTGTAAGCCTTTCAGGTGCCAGTTGGTTTTATCCCAGAGAAACACACTTCCTCCTATGATCTGTCCTTCACTATACCCTAGACTCATTCATTTGTTTGCAACCCTAAAAAAACATTACTACTACATGTAATCTGTGACATACATCTCACGCTCTTCAATTCCTACTTAATTAATGTATTACTTTGTTGACTCCCTGGTGATAGGGTGCTAATCCATCAATTCTGTTACTTAATTCACTTATGTCACGGCCATTTCAATTATGTCACCGTTAATGTAATTCCTTCCCACTGTACTTAAACTCCATAGTTAATCATAACCACCCTGTTGCATATACCCTGAACTCTCTTAACCCCCTTTCATTTCATCCTTTTTACCTCAATAAAAACACAACACTGGTTAAATCTAATTCTCCAGTTACACTACACTTGCACCAAGCACAAAATCAAACTGTTAACAACGCAATATGTAAAGCAACATTTTAAGCCGAGCAGGACAGTCATCTGCTTAATAACATCAAATAGTTTCCATTCAGATGCAAACGCGAGCTAAGGCAACAGAAGCACAGCGGGTGACAGATGAGGTCAGACGTAACGGAAGGCTCAACTGTCGAAGCACCTAGAGTGCAAGAACTTCTGCTCAACTACGATGCCTCCTGGCTGCTTTTAAAATACATGAGGTATTATTTCATCCTTGAACAGATTGTCCCACTGTTTACAGTGCTCTTTCCATTGCTACCTCAATGTTTTCAAAGGCCACCTCTTTAAAGAGGGCTAGCTGCATTGAAATTTGAAAGTGAATTATCAAGGGAATTACAGAATAAAATCGAGCTTGAACAGCCCTATGGTTGGGTTTCATTCACCCACATCTCTGAATGCCACTTCAGCCATGTGACAACAGATCAATTTTTTTTTTTTTTAAATGGCACTGGATGGTAAATTCTTGATGGCACATTTTGTGGTATCTGTTTTATGCTTCCATCTTTTTGGTAGTTCATATTTGTGCCATGTAATATAGTATTTATTCTGTAAAAATGGTAGCAAACTGTCAAGATATTAACAGTGTTTAATTTTAGATGGAAGGAATACAGATGATTATTTTATTTAATACTTTTAATGTTATTTAAAATTTCAAAATAATTGCAAAATCTTATGTGACTGTATAAATGTTCAAATATATTTTGTTAATTTACAGTTTTGTGTTCTTGCCCTAATTATGTGACATTATGTATGACTAATCTTAAGGAGTCCTTTCAACCTTCCTGGGAAACTTATCCTCACCTGTAAAATGAGGTGCTTTTCCTGGTGGTCTCTCAACAAGGTTGTAATTAAGATGTCAACAGGGCTACATTCTCATCTAGAAGCTTGATTAGTGAAGAATCCCCTTCTAAGCTCATTGAGGTTGTTACAGAATACATTTCCTTGCCACTATGTGACTGAGGGCCCAGCTTCTCACTGACTGTTGGAAAAGGACTGTCTTCAGGTCACAGAGGTCACTGAACACTCCCTGCAACATGGCCCTCACAACATAACTTTTTGCTTCTTCAGAAAATTGAGACCGGTGAGAAACCAAGCAACACTCGGAGAAGCAGAACTCAGGTTTATTTTACACTGGCAAACCCAGACAAGCTCGCACTCGAAATTCTGGGCCCCGGGTAGCAGGGTTACAGAGCTTTTATAGGGCAGTGCAGGGTGTCAGTTTCCAAGGGCAGTGCTGACTGCTGGTAGGTGGGTTTAATTGGAGGGGTTCCTTTAGGTAGGAAGAGCAGTTAGGGCAGTGCAGCAAGCTGGAGGGTGAGAAGCCTGTTTACAGAAGCAGAAACGGCTGGTTATCTCTTGCTCAAGAGGGGCTTCTGATTATCTCTTAGTATTGCTAGTTACTGTCCATCTTCTGGTGCGTGAAGGCCTGGGCCTACGCTGGATAATTTTCCTCCTCAAGATGAAGTCTTATACAATGTAATCTAATCATGAAAGTGATACCCTATTGTCTTTGCCATCTTCTATTGGTTAAATATAGGTCACAGATTGCCCATCACTCAAAGGGAGGAATATACAAGAATATGACACATTGGAGGGTCACCACAGTATATGTTCAGTGCAATCTCCCAAGATGCCACAGACCATAGTTTGAGTTTGTGCTCATATTTCAGAAACTGGGAAACAGGCTCAAGGAAATAAATGCCATGTATTGGGTGGCAGAGCTGATTTGAAATCATAGTTGCCCTGAACCCCCTGTCCAAGCCTTAGATGAAGGCAGTGATTAAATTATGTCATCAAATCAATGTATTTTCTATGGTAATGCATCATTTTTTTTTTAAGATTTATTTTATTTTATTTATTTGACAGAGAGAGAGAGACAGAGAGAGAGGGAACACAAGCAGGGGGAGTGGGAGAGGGAGAAGCAGGATCCCGGCTGAGCAGGGAACCTGCTGGAGCTCGATCCTAGGACCCTGGGATCATGACCTGAGCTGAAGGCAGATGCTTAATGACTGAGCCACCCAGGCGCCCCTATCCTACTATTTTTGAACATAAAGCTTAAGCGCTAAGAGTAACTGTAGTTTAAAACTTCCTCATTTGATCTTGGATAAATAGATGCTCATTATTTAAATGTAATGCTGTAATAAGTACATAAACTTATTCCATGGTAAGTATGTTGCTAAAGGGATTAAGGTTTTGGTTTATGCATTTAAAATCTGATTTTACACCTTTTAAAATAGAAGTCACTTCCAATTTTCAGCAAGCAATGAGGATGACAACTTCAACAGTGATATTACCAGCTAAAATGTCATCATTTAATTTCTCCAGTGTTCTTGATTTCTCTCAAAAGTCGTTTGCTTTATGTCAATTGTTGTGCAACAGGACAAGACCAGGCCACACTGGTAATTTAGTCTGCAAGAAACAGCTTTCTTCTGCCATATAACAGAAAAACCAACCTTCATAACAGGAAAGCAGCACATGATAAAATGAACAAGCAATACACAATCTTAAACACAATCAAATTTAGGTTTCCTTATATCAACAAGTCATATGACTTGCTGAAATTTAAAGATATCCGTAACCTACACTATTGTCTCCACTAAAAAAGAAACACAGACTTGTCTACTTCACGGTCATCTGGAGAAGTTCTATGTTCACTACGGTTCTACGGTAACAATTTTGTCAAATAGTGAAAATGCACAAAATTTTAGGTTTTTTTTCTGTATGGCCTGGGATAATTAAATTTATGTTAAATTCTCCATTCAAGGAATGAAGAAGTAATATTCTTTTTGTTTTATCTTCCAGACACAGGCATTTTTTCGAGGACCAGTAGTAGTCCTTCAATTTTTATTTTCAAAGCTAAGCAAATTTGTCTTTCCTTTTTTCATAGTTTCTGCTCTGGTGTGATGGGAAAAAAGAAAAACTTGGATAAACATTTCTAAATATGGTAAATGTCCAACATGTCTTTACACTGTTATGGCTTCTTTTAAAAAACGTGTCCGTGAATATCACTGGTGAGTTATGTTTAATTTACTCAGTCACCTGTCGTCACTAGATGTTATTCAGGGTGATTTAATCTGTCACGTCCCTTGCCTTCAATTCTATTCCGGAAGAACTATTAAAATCCATGCAGCAGATTCAAACAATTCTTATAATAAAGTAAGAAAAGGGAAATTAGCTTGAAAGGTGTTAGAGAGCTGTCAAAAATAACAGCTATACACTCTGATTTAGGATTTAATGGTAAATTTAGCATGAGTAGAGAGTTTTTATGAATCATTTCACTGGGATTGATCTGAATATTTGAGCACCTTTTTCTCCTTTAGTGGAAATTATTTGTTCTTGAGTACCCTCACAAAAACAATTAGCTAGTATGATTGCAAAGCATATGCTTACTGACAGATGTTGAGATTAATGCATCAGTTGATGTAAATAAATATGGAAAATTATAATTTTATTATAATTCTAAATATTAAAGCAATACATTGAGTTCTATGGTTCATTAATTGTGTTATCAATTTAATTTTCATATTAAGAACTATAAAAGCAAACTATTAAAAGTGGGCTAAAATGAAATTTTTATGTAACATTTCATATAATTAGAATAAAAATAATAACTATTTTATTAAAATACCAAAAGTCTCAATATTCAATTACTTACAAATTTTTAATAATACCTTTGCATCATAAAAATTGGTGTTCCGTATAATACCGTAAAACACACATATTCCATAAGCATAAGAAAGATGTATAGAACAAAACTACTCACTGACTTCTTGTACTCCACCATCTATATTTTGAGCCCCTGATTTAACAAATTTTATATCTAGTGTATTTATTTTACAATTTTGTTTTCAGCTGTATGTATATGTGTTTGTGTGTATACCCACACATATATAACTTAGAATTTCTTTTTTAATTAGTGGATAACTGCCATGGACTATATTATTTCCTCATTCATGAATAAATTCCTTTATACATACAATAATTTCTGCATTTTTAAAATAATAATATATAATAAAAATATAAATGAAAGTTAAATTTGATTTAAAAAATGCTAAGGTAATATCAGCTAAGATTTTTTTCAAAGTGGTTAACAATGCCTTAGTGTTTCTCAGTTCAAGATCTAGACTGACATATCAAATTTGATTAGTGAGGAAATTCTTGTGTCATCCTTCCTGTGATTGATTTGTTCTTTGGATCTCATACAAAAAAGTAGTTGTTAGGAAGGGAACATATAAATAGATAATAGATATAATTTTGCCTTTTTTTAGAGATAGATACAGATACAATATTTCTAAGAAATATAGGGAAATTATGGGCACCTGGGTGGCTCAGCTGGTTAAGCTTCTGCCTTCCGCTCAGGTCATGATCCCAGGGTCCTGGGATGAGTG
>NC_048218.1:97128159-97129809 GCF_002007445.2 Ailuropoda melanoleuca
GAGCTTGAACAGCCCTATGGTTGGGTTTCATTCACCCACATCTCTGAATGCCACTTCAGCCATGTGACAACAGATCAATTTTTTTTTTTTTTAAATGGCACTGGATGGTAAATTCTTGATGGCACATTTTGTGGTATCTGTTTTATGCTTCCATCTTTTTGGTAGTTCATATTTGTGCCATGTAATATAGTATTTATTCTGTAAAAATGGTAGCAAACTGTCAAGATATTAACAGTGTTTAATTTTAGATGGAAGGAATACAGATGATTATTTTATTTAATACTTTTAATGTTATTTAAAATTTCAAAATAATTGCAAAATCTTATGTGACTGTATAAGTGTTCAAATATATTTTGTTAATTTACAGTTTTGTGTTCTTGCCCTAATTATGTGACATTATGTATGACTAATCTTAAGGAGTCCTTTCAACCTTCCTGGGAAACTTATCCTCACCTGTAAAATGAGGTGCTTTTCCTGGTGGTCTCTCAACAAGGTTGTAATTAAGATGTCAACAGGGCTACATTCTCATCTAGAAGCTTGATTAGTGAAGAATCCCCTTCTAAGCTCATTGAGGTTGTTACAGAATACATTTCCTTGCCACTATGTGACTGAGGGCCCAGCTTCTCACTGACTGTTGGAAAAGGACTGTCTTCAGGTCACAGAGGTCACTGAACACTCCCTGCAACATGGCCCTCACAACATAACTTTTTGCTTCTTCAGAAAATGAGACCGGTGAGAAACCAAGCAACACTCGGAGAAGCAGAACTCAGGTTTATTTTACACTGGCAAACCCAGACAAGCTCGCACTCGAAATTCTGGGCCCCGGGTAGCAGGGTTACAGAGCTTTTATAGGGCAGTGCAGGGTGTCAGTTTCCAAGGGCAGTGCTGACTGCTGGTAGGTGGGTTTAATTGGAGGGGTTCCTTTAGGTAGGAATAGCAGTTAGGGCAGTGCAGCAAGCTCGAGGGTGAGAAGCCTGTTTACAGAAGCAGAAACGGCTGGTTATCTCTTGCTCAAGAGGGGCTTCTGATTATCTCTTAGTATTGCTAGTTACTGTCCATCTTCTGGTGCGTGAAGGCCTGGGCCTACGCTGGATAATTTTCCTCCTCAAGATGAAGTCTTATACAATGTAATCTAATCATGAAAGTGATACCCTATTGTCTTTGCCATCTTCTATTGGTTAAATATAGGTCACAGATTGCCCATCACTCAAAGGGAGGAATATACAAGAATATGACACATTGGAGGGTCACCACAGTATATGTTCAGTGCAATCTCCCAAGATGCCACAGACCATAGTTTGAGTTTGTGCTCATATTTCAGAAACTGGGAAACAGGCTCAAGGAAATAAATGCCATGTATTGGGTGGCAGAGCTGATTTGAAATCATAGTTGCCCTGAACCCCCTGTCCAAGCCTTAGATGAAGGCAGTGATTAAATTATGTCATCAAATCAATGTATTTTCTATGGTAATGCATCACTAATTTTTCAGTATATACTACCAATGGAAAACTCAGGCTTCTACATATAGCAATTTACTTCTTTTTTTTTTTTTTTAAAGATTTTATTTATTTATTCGACAGAGATAGAGACAGCCAGCGAGAGAGGGAACACAAGCAGGGGGAGTGGGAGAGGAAGAAGCAGGCTCATAGC
>NC_048218.1:97129853-97130052 GCF_002007445.2 Ailuropoda melanoleuca
CCGGGATCACGCCCTGAGCCGAAGGCAGATGCTTAACCGCTGTGCCACCCAGGCGCCCTTAGCAATTTACTTCTAAACAAATTTTGGAGTACAGAAAATAAATCAGCAGTCATTTGTGTTGCTGAAGGATTTTTATTCTCACCTGAAACTGAGCAGTAAACATTTTAGCCATGCACTATTTATCCTACTATTTTTTTTT
>NC_048218.1:97130408-97230307 GCF_002007445.2 Ailuropoda melanoleuca
TCTCTCTCTCTGTCAAATAAATACATAAATCTTTAAAAAATGAAAAGAACTGCTACTTCAAATTAAGTCACAATTTAAAAATATTTTTCACTAAAAACGAAGTTGCTTGCATTTTATAAAAATACAACTTTTTAGATAGATGGTTACTAATTTCAAAGTTCAACTGACTTTCAATCAGAATGATATTATAGTCAACAATCATGTTACAGAACTACATGAAAAACAAACAAAATCATTTCTGAAGCCTATTTTAGACACAGACTGCTATAAATAAGTAGGACTAGTTCTATAAGTAATGAAAACAGTTTGAACTGTACAGCTTTTTCCCCAAAAGGAAGCAATAGCCAATATTCCAAATTTCACATAGAAATGAACTTAAAGAATGAAACCATAAATGAAGAATGAATGTTTTGCTGCCTCCAAAGAGTAGTATCTGGAAAAGGTTGAGGTTTCTTCCACTAAATGCTAGGACTTCTCAGTAGCATGACCAGAGGGCATGATAATAGAACATAGAAACAGACCTAGAAGGGGGGGCGATAAGGAAAATGAAAGGATTTTAAGAACCTGTGTCATATTCAGAGAAAGAGATCGTCCTTACTAGGTAGTAAAAAAGGACCACATCGCAAATATTTATAAGCAGCGCTTTATAGGTAGGAGAAAGGAGCTGAGTAAATCCCGAGGAGGTGAGATAGATGGCTTTGTCACCAGACAGGTTTATTTTAGATGGCTGTTATTTAGCAGTACTGAGTGGAATCACCTGGCAGTTCCATTCCCTAAGACAGAGTAGGAAGGAACATTTCAGATTTCCAGAACAGCTGGAAGATGATCAGATGCTCATTCCAATCAAATTAGCTAATGCTGGAACTGGGATAAATACTTGCACAGGAAACAAAAGGAAGTAAGTAGAAGAAATGAAAGCCATGCCTTGGTATACACAAGCTTAATGATGGTATCAGAATGAATTCTTCCATATTATACCTTGTACCTCTTTCTCCAGTTCTCCACTTCTTTCTCCAGTGGCCATGCATACATTTGGACATTATTGTGCTAAATGTACCTGGTGGAGTTTGTAATGACCAGTCTGGAATACTATTTATGTTAGTTTTCTAGTAAATCTCCAGCATAATTTCAAGTAATAGTATTAAATACTGTTCAAGGATGGGGTCAGTTAAAACTTTGAGTCATTTAAAAAAACAGCTAATGTTAAAATTTTTATGAAGGTCATTAATATATGAAAATATTAACAGAGTTCCATTAATATATCATCAAATTTTTAAAGAAAAATTATCTGTTAAAATATGCAAATTACAATTGAGAAAATATGATATTGAGAACTGACTTTTAAACCAAACATAATATAAATAATAATACTAGTGTTATTATTTTTTTAAAAATTACTGAGCTAGGTAAGACCAGAAAATATCGTAGAAGGAATGATAATCCATACTTATTTAAATTGTAAAAAAGATGCACAAATAGTTTTCACTTCTGTTTGTTCTTGAACCAACAAAGGAATTGTGCAAAAGCTAATAAAGCATAACCAGGAACACTGAATCAGAACTGAAGAATGGAAATCATAAGCAAGTATATTTTTTTCTGTCACAGCCCCTTCACAATTTACCCAGTGAATGACATATTTCTCTTGACTCCAAATAAACACTTCAGGAGGCTTCATAATTATGGCAGGTACTTTTAGATAATCCGAAGTCCTACAATCACATTAATTAACAAACACAGACTCAATTTGGCTGATCTTCAAACAGCAGCAACTTGCTTTCACCTTTTTTCCTATGAATTTCCCGGGCAAAAGTCTAGCCCTTGTCCACTGGGTTCTCTAATCTCAGGGGATACAGACTAGAGTTTCCGTGTAGACTTACTGAAGCCCATCTCCTTAAGGGAACGCCAATGTTCCCTTTTTGAGTGAGGTGTTTACTATGTAGCCTTCTCTAAATAAGCGCTCTCAAAAAAATCCTTCCTAAAAATCCCTAATAACCTTACATTTTTATAGTCAGTAGAAGTGAGGAGTTCGAGACTCATATTTTAAGGATCTCCATTTTGAAAGGTCTGCAGATTAGATGGTCAAACACCTCCCTTGTACCTTGGTACCTCTACAAACATTTCCAGCGACCATTACGTATCAGGAAATTGATGCAGCTGCCTATTTCCTCCTTACTCTCTTTGAATCTTAACCTGCTTCCACCTGCTCCAAACAAAGCAGGCCAAAAGCCATGATGAGTGAGCTGATAAAGAAAGGAAAGGAAAGAAAGAAGGTGATCACATTTCTTCCTTACCTATGGACAACCCATCTGTATCACAGGCCCGAGGAACATCACAGGGAGTTAAGTGTGAACTTGAAATGAAGTTGGAAGCTGTGCCTATTATGCAGAGCCCGGCAAACTAATTACAGGGTGGAGACAATATTTTGTGACTAAAATGACCATGTAATTTTTTATTTTATAAATGTCATAAGCAAAATTTTCCTGTCTTTGAAAATGGCATATTGTAAGCAAAAAAATAGAAATGGTTGCCTAAAAGAAAATCACTGCTCTTTGGAAGCACTCTTAATATTTCTTACTAAAATATATTTATTTTATAACTCAATTTTTTTAGTCTTTGTATATATTCTACCTTTTAATGGTATATACAATGTATGATGGATAAAGTAAAATAATAAAATAGTAAAATTCCATGTAAACTTAGCATCCAATTTCCACTTAATATTTGATGAGATACCACCTACTGAGTCATGTGCAAGGACACTAATGCTTCTAGGAAGGTGGCGTATTGCCCCCCTGCCTTAGTACCCTCCTCCTAATTTGCGTTAGGATTTGGCTTAAATGTAGAATACCAAATACTCTCTTTGCTCCTGTGTGATACCATTTAATATGTAGTTATCTATTACATATATTTATTTTTTAAAGATTTATGTATTTATTTGAGAGAGAGATAGAGAAAGCATGAGAGTGGGGGGAGGGACAGAGGGAGAGAGAGAATTTTAAAGCAGATTCCCCACTGAGCATGGGACCCAGTGCAGGACTCAAACTCACAACCCATAAGATCATGACCCGAGCTGAAACCAAGAGTCAGATGCTTAACCAACTGAGCCACCCAGGCACCCCATATATATTTCATTTTTTGAATCAATCCTTACTTTTCCGTGTTTCAGTGGAACATATTTTGATTTAATTCATTACCTACTTAAAAACATGTTTGCTGTCTTTTAATTCTGAATTGGAATAAATCAGATGGAGTTACTAAAACGCACCATTTATTTGTGTGAATACATTTATGAACGTAACAATGAAGATGTTCTTCCTTTTCAGTCATAAATTATATAAATTATGTTCTGTTTTTCCTCCTTCCTGAAGCTTCTATTTTTTCCCCTATCAGGTGTCCTTCTAAATAGGCTTCAAGTGGCATTGTATATTCCTCTATGGTGAGTGGTTATTATACTGTATTATTATACTGTATTTTATATCATCTATCTATCTATCTAATGAGCTTTTTTCCTTAATAGATTGTAGCACCACCATTTCTGAAGCCTCATCACCTATTAAGCTATGAAATATAGAATAGTTTTTAAGAGACTACTTGTTAACTGAATTAATCAGGGTTTTACCATAGGAAATATAAATATTCTCAAAAACTTTAAACTTATGGTTTTAAACTAATAATATAGATTTATATCAGTTATAATTGGAATTTTTAATTAAAATTCTTCTTTACCCTCATGAATGGATTGCATATGAAAAGAAATATGAGCTACGTTGTTAATTAAGCTCTCTTGAAAGTGATTTTTAAAAGTGAGTGATTTCTTCATTATTTAAGAAAAGTAAAACTTATACTTTGCAATATACCTTTACTAAAGAAAAGAGGTAATCGAGTCTTAATTTACTGGCCTCTCTCAGTTCCATGTATGGAGGCATATGCTAAGTGTATTCACCTAAATGTAAAGGAAAGAAATCTCTGGTCTAAAACAAAGACTTCACAAGTTGCAAGAAGAGGAATGTGCAACCTGCTGGTTTGTAATTGTAAGACAAAGCAAAGAGAGGATGGATGAGGGGATTTTTGCTTGAAGAAGAGTATTTATTTTTTTAATTTAAATTTTGTTAGTTAACTTACAGTGCAATATTCCCTTCTGGAGTAGAATTTAGTAATTCGTCATTTACATACAACACCCAGTGCTCATCACAAGTGCCCTCGTTAATGCCCATCACCTATCTAGCCCATCGCCACCCACCTTCCTGAGAACAACCCTGTTTGTTCTCTATTGTTGTTTTAGTTTATTTCCCTCTCTCCTTTTTTTCTTTCCCCCCTTCCCATATGTTCATCTGTTTCTTTTTTAAATTCCACATATGAGTGGGTGAATGGGATCATATGGTATTTGTTTTTCTCTGACTAACTTATTTCACCTAGCATAATACACTCTAGTTCCATCCACATTGCTGCAAATGGCAAGATTTCATTCTTTTTGATGGCTAAATAATATCTCATTTTACACACACACACGTATATGTATTTATCACTTCTTTATTCATCACTCAATGGACACTTGGGCTCTTCATAGTTTGGCTATTGTTGATAATGCTGCTGTAAACATCAGGATACATGCACCCCTTTCAAATCTGCATTTTTGTATCTTTTGTATAAATACCTAGTAGGGCAATTACTGGATCCTACGGTAGTTCTATGTTTAACTTTTTCAGGAACCTCCATACTGTTCTCTAGAGTGGCTGCACCAGTATGTATTCCCCCCAGCAGTGCAAGAGGGTTTCCCTTTCTTGGCATCTCCACCAACACCTGTTGTTTGAGTGTTAATTTTAGCCATTCTCACAGGTGTGAGGTGGTATCTCATCATGGTTTTGGTTTGTATTTCCCTGATGATGAGAGATGTTGAGCATCTTTTCATGTGTCTATTGGCCATCTGGATGTCTTCTTTGGAAAGAGTCTATTCATGTTTTCTGCCCATTTCTTTTCTTTTTTTGTTTTTTTTAAAGATTATTTATTTATTTATTCGACAGAGATAGAGACAGGCAGCGAGAGAGGGAACACAAGCAGGGGGAGTGGGAGAGGAAGAAGCAGGCTCATAGCGGAGGAGCCTGATGTGGGGCTCGATCCCATAACGCCGGGATTATGCCCTGAGCCGAAGGCAGACACTTAACCGCTGTGCCACCCAGGCGCCCCTCTGCCCATTTCTTAACTGGATAATTTGTTTTTGGGTATTGAGTTTGGTAAGTTCTTTATAGATTTTAGATACTAACCCTTTATCAGATATGTCATTTGCAAATATCTCCTCCCACCCCATAGGCTGCCTTTTAGTTTTATTGATTGCTTCCTTCACTGTGCAGAAGGTTTTTATCTTGATGATGTTCCAATAGTTCATTTTTGCTTTTGTTTCCTTTGCCTCTGGTGACGTGTCTAATAAGAATTTGCTATGGGTGAGGTCAAAAGGTTTCTGCCTGTGTTCTCCTCTAGGATTTTGATGGTTTCCTGTCTCACATTTAGGTCTTTCATCCATTTTGAATTTATTTTTCTGTATGGTGTAAGAAAGTGGTCCAGCTTCATTCTTCTGCATGTTGCTGTTGAAGNTCTCCTCTAGGATTTTGATGGTTTCCTGTCTCACATTTAGGTCTTTCATCCATTTTGAATTTATTTTTCTGTGTGGTGTAAGAAAGTGGTCCAGCTTCATTCTTCTGCATGTTGCTGTTGAATAAGAGTATTTAAATTAAGTTGTGCATAACTTGTGACGAGATAGCAATGAGTGAATAAAAGAGATAAAAATAACATTGTAACCTAGAGGCTGAAATTTTATGTCTCAAATCCACTTGATTATATGTACTTAGCATAATGATTAAAATGAATTCATTAAAGATTGACAGTGGTAAGCTTCTAATATATCACTATAAATCTTTACCCATTAATTTCAAAGCAATTCTAGTTATAGTTTGAATTAATTTTAATCATATTTTAATTCATCTTACTAAGACAGTTGTTCCCTTTGGTAGGCTGAATTATTATTTTAACCTAGATTCTGGAGTATGGAGACAATATGGAAACATTAAAAGAGTAGATGGTTCTCTGTCACGAAAGAAATGCTTACTCAATATTTTGAATATGACTACAAATAGCACATGTAGCTTTCTCAAAATGAACTATGTTTCTGGGGTTAGTGAATTACTTCTGATCTTATAAAAATGATATTGATTAGGTAATAATTACATAGTACATGCATTAAAAATGAGAGACCAAATATAGATTATATGAGAAGAAATAACCCATTGATGCCTAATATTAATTAAAAAATTTCTTAATGTTAATCATTTTCAAAGAGCATACATGCTTGCAGATTTTATCCAAAGTACTATGAATTGTCACTCTACTATATCATAAATTACACAAAACTTGGAATGTAAAGGTGGTTACAAAGTCCTAGTACATATCACTAATCAACAAATTGTTTTTTCCCCTTTGCATGAAAATAATCCTTGGTTTAGAAACTAATTGGGAAACTATAGTTTCATACTTTTTTTGTATATCCCTACAACATACTTTTAGTGACCCTATTATCTGCACATCAGCTTGTTTAATAAATTATTTTATGTGCTGTTGATGGTCAATCTATTTCATCCTAATGGCCTCCCATTGCTGCCTCATTAAAATATAGCATTACAGATCCATTATATTCCAATGGCCAGTCATTGATTTCCTTCTTTTATTAAAACCACTCAGCCTCAACAGGAAGCCTAATCAGGATGAATCATCTCATCCTCTACAAAATGGGATGGAATATTCCTAAATTTATTTTTGCACTTTGAGAACACTGTGTACCTTTTAATGGACCTAAAGTAAAATGTTTCTCCTCTTTGTAAAAATATATACTTCTTGATATGAACACTTTGCGTAATAATGGTTCCCATTTGTCCCTTGTAAAATTGATATTATTCCTATGGCCTATGAAAACAGATTACAGCTTTTACTACTGTGTATAGAACATATTCTAATTCCTGTTTTTGCAGAATATTTACTTCATAGTTTATATAGATAAAACCAATACTTTGTTTTTTAACTCAGAATAATCTTCTACTAAACACTTTTTATATACGTATATAGAGGGAGGGAGGAAGGAATGTGGATGTCTACACACACACACACACACACATATACTCTAAAGAGTACTTTTTAAACCATCATACAAAGTTCATCCATTCATAAGTACCACCAGCAATCTAAAATTCCGGTTTATGAAAGACCAGCTGTGAGTTTTTCTATCTAATTTTGGAAACGAACTATAGCTAGAGGTCTCCATGCAATCTTTTCTATTCCTTCAATAATTGTGATCTATAGCACATGAAGGTAAAAGTATATTTGTTTTTTAAGAGAAATAGATGACAGATCATACAGTCTAAAATGCACAGTGAATTTTACCTGATATTACTATAAATTCAGGTTGTGCATAATCAAATGTGTAATAAACTATCCAGAACTATCACACAATAATAGTAATAAAATTCTAAATCCTAATAGGTAGTTCAACTCTTTCTCCTTTAGCTATTATAGGAGAATCCTAATTTTATCTTCAAATTATTTTTCAAATAACCCTAAATTTTATCATAGTTGGGCTGGTACGAGTGTCTGCACCTCAGGCCATCTTGGGGCCAGATGTCTTTACAGAGCTTTTTACTATTTGCTCAGTTTCTCTGTTCAATATCTTGATTTTAATTTGACACCAGCTCTAATGTGTATGTTTTTCCACGGTATCAAGTAATTAAATCAATTCTGACACTATCAACCTGGAAAGAGTATCAGATCCCTGAGGTTAAGGGTTCAGTCTTATAAGACTGGGTCTGTAAGAGATATGTTCCTCAGTGAAAAGTAGATTTGTTAAATTGGTTTGGGAAAACAAAGACTGTGAACATACCACATCATTTGACAATGTACAGAGTTTATACATGTACCACAACAGAAATATATTTCAGAAAAAAACCTGTGAGTGAGTAGTCCCTGAGTTTCTTTGTCAGTGTTCTGAAGTTATCTTAGATCTACTTGAGAGAGCCTCCAAATTTTTCCTATGCCTTCAGTTCTTTACAAATTGTTCTCCCCATGTCCATGTTCCATATGGCAGCCATAAATTTAGTTATGTTACTCTCCTGCTTGAAATGTTTGCTTGTTTTTCAGCTGTTTGTGGACGAAGCCAGATTCTTCTCTAATTTCCCCCAACTCCCATATGTTTATCTTCTGCTCTAGCTTTGCCAAACTAATTTTGAATTCCACAGTGGTAGCTGGCTCACAAACATCTCAGCTGCTTCTCCTATCCTATCTAACTTCCCCACTTCCCTAACAAGTGTCTCCTGCACTTGCCATATAACTTATTTGCACTGGAATACTTAGACTTGCTTCTGCTTTTCCACTACACTTTCCTCTTCAGCCCTGTCTGCCTCAAAGACTGACCTCTCTGGGCTGAGTTAAGATTTCTTTTCCCTCTGCTCTTTAGCCCTGAACCAACCCTAATTATTGGTTTAGCTTCTTTTCTCCATTAGACCACCTTTTTTTCTGGTTTGCAATTTTCTTTTTCTTAATTTTAATGCTGTAAACTTCTCCATAGATATTAAACTTAACATAGTCTTAAAGTTGAATAATACCTTAGCCTGCCACTGACAATAAAAGGGTTTTAAATGGTTTAGTTCTGATCTTTTCTCTCCCAATTTAAATAATATTATGTCATAGAGATATTGATAGTTCCACATATATATGGGAACTTAAAATATGATAAAGATGGCAGTAAAACAAATTATGCATTACTGAGAAAAGTTCACTAAATGAAATAAAACAAAACTGATGAGAAAGAAAACAGCAGCCATTGACATTGGAGAGCTAGGTCTTGCTGCTAAGAGCTGGCCTTTCACTCAGGGATTAGAGTTAATGTTATGTGGAAAATAAACAATTCAACAGAATACCAATGTCAGAAAAGGCCATTCTGTGACCATAATGAGTTAAGACAAAAGGAAGGTCATGCCTTAATCATGTGTGAATGTCACCAGCTAGACCCCAAGACCTGACCTTTACTGCTCACCTGCCTGTATCCAGTCACCATTGTCCCACATTTTTCCTTAAGCTCTTTGTAGCTTATCTTTTAACTCAGGCAAGACTTGAGGGGCATAGCATTCCATGATGGAAACTGTAGCTACCCTGCAAGCAATAATGACTGCCCAAAGAGTTCTGGCCAGCTGGACCACCCAGATTATTTTGAACTTAACCCCTGACTCATGCCTGTGCAGATGGACAATGGAGTGGACCCATGGAGTGACCAACAGTTACTTTTACCTCATTATCCCCACCCAAGGAGAAGCACAACCTTATTTACACATCATAAAATGTATGTAGAGCCAAGCATAAGGCGGCACAGGTGCCTTATGGAAACTTGCCAATACATACAACACAAGGTTCCCCTATCTAAATATTCATCCTAGCCCTAAATAAACGGAACCTATTCACCCTTGCTCAGAGAGTCACAGCTTTGGAAGTTATTCCCCATGACCAAATAAAGTTTTCTTTGTGCAACAACTCACCTGGTGTAGTTTCCATCTGTGACTCACCAAGGAACAAACTCACGCTAGTTTGGTTACATGAGCACAGACAACAATGGGGACATTTTCAAAACCATAAAAATTACTGACCTTTATCCTTTCCTGGTTAATGAGTGACCGACCTCTGTTTTGTTTTCTTTGTGAATTAAAGTTTCAGCCTCACTTCATTCTTCATACCTCGTAGTTAGATTTGGTATAATACCAAATCACAGGATTACCAGAGCTCCTGATACCACAGCTTCCAGAGCAAAGACTCAATCCAATGTGCCTTCTTCGAAATTATCTAAAATATGTCCGAATTTTATAAGTCCTTTTTAATATCCTTTTACTGAGATGCCCCACTATTTTCCATAGTGAGCTGTTTCACTGATTTCAGCAACCTAATATTACATAAAAAAGATGAAATCATTTCTGCTACACTGATTTGTATTTCTAATATTTTCTTCTGTTTCTTTCTTAGAATGCTTATCACTCCATTACTCATCTCTTGCATGTTATCTACTTTTTTCCACTAGTATTTAACATATTTACTATAGTAATTTTAAATTCCTTTTCTGATAACTTCAACATTTATGTCATGTTTGAGTCTGGTTCTGATTCTTGCTTTGCTTCTTCAGACTGTGTGTTTAATTGCCTTTGTCATGCCTTGCAGTTCTTTATTGTGTTTTAAAAACAAAATTCAACTGAGTAAATATGAAGATCTAATTGAATTTATTCAATGATTCATAATTGGGCAACCTCCCATGTAGAAAATAGAAAGGAGCTCTGAAGAGCTGTGCAAATGGAAGGTTTTTATAGGAAGAAGGGGCGAGACAAAGTATTATTTCGGGCAAGTCACCTCCTTTTGGGGAAAGACTGGGGTGTATCAGGCAGATTACCTTGTTAGTGCTATCCAGATTGACTGGTTCAAGGTCACATTCCTGGGAGAGGCTGAAACTGCAATCAGGGTAGGTAGTAAGTCTTGGTTTGCTGGTATGGGGCTTAGCACTTGTAACTGCATTTGGGGACTTGTTTCTTTTTGCAACAGTGGAAAGCCCTACATGATGTATCAGGTAAAAGGAACTGAGGTAAACAGGTCTTTAGTGTGAAGTTTTATGTAACTCTGTCTAGTAATTGGGTTGTGTTTAATGTTTGCTGTAGGCATGTGGGTGGTTTTCTTTTTGTTTCCCCCCTCCTCTATTGACTTTAGGCTAAGTACTTCTCAGAGAGAGTCTGTTTTACAACTCTTTCAAATGGAGCCCTGTTGGTGTGGCGGTAATGTGTGGTAGCTGGAAGCATTTAATATTCTTATGATTAAATATCCCTGGGCTTTGATCTTCAATAGCGTTCTTCAATTTCCCCTCCCTCCATGCCCTTAAGGTGAGACAAGAAGGTTAGAGGGGTTGGGATGGGAAAAATGCCATTTTGGCAGGTGGAATAAGGCTCTAGGAGAGTCTTTTCCCTGGAGAGTAGGCCTTTGTTATGGAGACATCTGCAAATACATTTTTCAAAGTTCAGCTTCCCCTCCCTGTGTGGAGCCAGGAGGGATCTTTCTTTGACTATACCCTGTGAGAAAACCCACTGAATTGTAGAAGGCCTTGGAAGATTGTGGACGCCAGGAGTTTCTCACTCTCATATTAGTCTATTCAGCCTCCAGCAAGTCATTAAAATTGTCATTTATGTTTCCCTACCAGTTTATGGATCTAGTAGCTTCTGCTCCAGGTGAACAGATCGTTACTTTCTGGATTTGCCTATTTCCTCAGATTTTGAGATGGCTGTTTGCCCTGTATCTCCAGTTCTCTGATGAGTCAAAAAAGTCATTACTTTTTAGTTTGTTTAGCTCTCTCTTGTTCTAAGGACAAGAATGACAACTTTGAAGCTTTTTACATGTTAGAGCTAAAACTGGAAGTCACATTTGAATACATTTTAAGCACCCAATTTCTCTCTGTCAAATCATCCTTTTCTTACAGACTTTTCTGTCTTTTTCAGTTAATTTTAAATAATCAAAATAGGTAACTGAAATGAACTCTGTGCAAATACTTAAATGAGTATTCTTTTCTTCCTTTTCTTTCCAAATTAGGAATAAAAACATGGTTTGGATTTCTTTCTGAATTATAAACAGATACAAGTAAAGAAATATTTGTCTTTTTTAATGAACTAACGTATGTGTGTAAATTTAATGTCAATAAATAACAGTAGCACTTGGTGTATTAACTAATGACCATATGGTAAGTAACAAAAAATGTAATAATTGGCAAAGGAATGTTTTCTTGTTAGTTTGACTACTACCAGGAGTATGTGAGGTGCCTCAGAAAGAATTGAATTAAAAAGAAGAATAGNGAAGTATGTGAGGTGCCTCAGAAAGAATTGAATTAAAAAGGAGAATACTTTTCAAATAATTTTAAAATTTTGAAACTTTCTATCAAACTTCAAATTAATGTTTAGATAGATTAAGTAGAGAAACATTTCTGAACATTTGAAAATCAAACTTAGGACCCAGAAATAGTGACCATAATCATGACAAATATATGTTTTTATCATTAAAATATGGAGAGAAAGGTAAATAAGTTAAAACTTTCTCTGTATTTTGCCAAAATCAATATCAAGTAATTGAAATTTGATTCAACTATAAATCAGTGGTTCATAGTATTTACAAATATGAAGACCTACTTAAAATAATAAAAGCATTTATAAAAAAATAAAAGCATTTGCAGCTACCTCAGGATTATGTTTTTAATAACTAATATCTAGGACAATATACAACAAAAGTTTTCTATGAATTCAATAACACTTCTATATGATTTTGTTTTTATATTACCCCACAACAAAAAATAATACATTAAAAATAACATCACATAACAAGTTTTATTTTTCCCCCCAGTCTATAAGCACAGTAGGGGATCGGCACTATAATTGTTGATAATAACACTTTTTCTTTTCATTTAAACTTAAAACAAATAATTTATTGTATTTTCATATGTTAGCAAATTATTTAAGCTTCCTTGCAAGTACTTAATGCTTGTTCTACTCCTAAGGCCTTGTACACCTCAATAGCTATTCATAATCATTTATTTAAAAAATGTTTTTAAGCTTCTACTATATGCTAGGCATAGGTGCAAAAAATGCAGCAGTAAATTTAGAGGCAGAAATTCCTTGCTCAGACCTTACATTCTAATCACAGATAACAGAAATAGCATGTTAGAGAATAAATACCAAAACAAAAAACAAAACAAAACAAAAAAACCCACCAACTAAGTAATAGGATTAAGAAATACTGGAGAGGAGTGTAACTTTCTAGATAGGATGGTCAAGAAAGACCTTATTGGGGACTAACATTTGAGTACAGTCCTAAGGGAAGTTGGGAGGTAAGTCATGCAGCTCCTAGGCAGAAGGAAAGGAATTCAAAATTCTCGAGACAGAAAGTTCCTGGAAGGTCTGGAACTGATCGCATAACACTGTGGCTAGAGTGTAGGAAAGAAGAGGAAGCAGCAGAATAGAAGATCTGAGTGGAGAGGGGAAGGCATAACGTCTAGAGCAGTGCTATTTAGTGTGTGGACTCCAGCCTCTGCTGGCCCACGAACAATTTGTTACTAGTCACAAGGAAATAGACACAAAAAATTAAGAATAAGTATTGAGAAACTTTTATAACAAATTGATGGAGTACAAGAGTAACATTTTATCCACTAAAATTAATATTAAAATATGTCCTAGTTTTCTTCACTTTTCTAATAACTCAGTTTTACTTATTTTTACAAAATTATTGGGCCATCATACAGTGGAAATAAAAAATAAACAACTAAAAAAGGCTTTCACTACTAATAGTTTGAGAAGTTCTGTCTAATCTAGGGCATTGTGAACACAATAAGAATACTGGCTTTTACTATGAGTGAGATGGGAAGGTAATGGGTTTGGTTTAGAAAAATGGAATGATCAGATCTGGATTTTTAATGGAACCATATAGTTGCTGGGCCTAAAATCAACTAGAGGTAATGTCAGAAGTGGGGAAGTAAAAAAAGTGCAAACAGAGGGTATGAAAAGTTGTAGAATTCTAGGTTATCCTAAATGTATAGTCAACAGGACTTGTTGACAGACTGGAAAGGGTGTGTGAGGGAAAGAGGAGTCAAGAAATCTAGTTTGGGGGCTTAGGAAGAGGTAGAATAGAACCGCCATTAATCTAGATGAAAAAGAAGGGGATGATGGTGAAGAGAAACATCTTGCTTTTGATACGTTAAATGTGAGAAACCCACTAAATCATCAGGATCATCTGAATATGGAGTTTGGTTAAGACGCTGGTGTTCAAGACAGCTTATCTGAGCTTGAGAGATAAATCTGGCAGTCATTAGCATCAAAATGGTAATTAAAGCTATCAGACTTGATGAACTCACTTAGACAGTGAGGGAAGATTTCGGAAAAGATCAAAGAGATGAGCCCTGTGTCATGTCACTGTTCCTAGACTGGCAGATAGGAAGACCCAGCAGAGGAGGCTGAAGTACAGTGGGAGTGACCGAAGAGGCCGAAGAGAGACTAACTGCAGACAGTGTCAGGAAGGGAGTATTTGAAGGGGAGCAGACATTACAGACTTTAAATTCTGTAAGAAAGGGGATGCCTGGGTGGCTCAGTCATTTAAGTGTCTGCCTTTGGCTCAGGTCATGATCTCAGGGTCCTGGGATCCAGTCTCTGCTCAGCAGGGAGTCTGCTTCTCCCTCTGCCTGCCTTCCCCCTACTTGTGCCCCAACCCCACCAATAAATAAATAAAATCTTTAAAATAAATAAATAAATAAATAAATAAATAAATAAATAAAATTCTGTAAGAAAGATAATGAGAACTGAGTGGGATAAGTGACCATGAAAGGAAATATGAGTAAATCAAATGAAGGGTTTCTTAGAGTCAAGAATTGTTGGAGTTAAGTTACAAAAGGGAGAGTAGTGGAAAAATGAAAGGTTATAGTCAGAGCTGGAATGCTAAAACTTGAGAGGAAGGAGGATTTGTAGTTAAAGTTTAGGACAAAGTCAGGATGTGGTGACAGAATAAAGTGGCTAGGGTGGGAAAAAGGACAAGATAATTGGAAGGTAAGTTGTTAGGAGTTTATATGACAAAGTATAAGAAAAACCATCCACAGTAATATTGAGATTACCAATTACTATAACAGGGTTGATATGGGAAAAAGATATAAACTGTCCTTTAGAGTTGTTATTGTAAAATAAAACTCAAGACTAGATTGCATATCACATATCTAAATACATATAATCTTTTACCTAATCTTTTACTTTTTTCCCAGAGGTTCTGCATTTTGTGGTAGTAATTTTGAGGTAGGACTCTGAAATTTGCAATTAAAAAAATAATAACTGGATTATGTTGGTGCCCTGACAGATAAGGAAATCTGCCTTAAACACTCAAATAGAGAATGCTAACATAGATTATAGAGTTCATCAAGTATATCTAACATTTTTTCTCCAAATGCCTAGAAAAATACCAGCTTCACCTCATTTGATCACTGCTATAGCAAGCAAGTTTCTTAAGATTATTTCAATTGTACAGATTAACTTTAGTACGGGCCAGTTTATATTATGAATGATGTAACAAATATATAATAACTTCATAAGAATCATTTTATAAATTAAACCAATGTTTATAATAAATTTTCTTTCTCTTGAAACATTTATCTTCTATTTTCTTATCCCGTAAAATATTTAAGATAACAATAAGCTTCCAAGAAGTTTTATTTTCAATTGTAGTTTTAACTTTCATAAGAATACTATGCTTTTTCTTTTCTATGCTTTTCTATGCTTTTTCTCTCACTTTAAATCAAATGTAATAGCAATTCAAACTTTTTCATCTACTCTTTTGTTTTCTACCTCATTGTTTAAAAATATAGAATATCAAATACTATTCAAGGCAGTAAAGAGAATTCTTAAAAATAGTATTTGAACATAGGGTCTTTACCTGAGAGTTCTATAATTTAATTGCAACGAGAGAAGTAGAAATAAACACTTGCAGTGATGGGGTATGTTTTCTAACCAATGCATGGGTAAGACCATGGAAGAAAACTTCTAACGGCCTACTGAGGAGAAATTAATTTCCTATATACAGATAGATAAATACATCAGAAGAAGCAAAGTACAACATCATGTGTGCAGGTATAAAAAGCAATGAAGCAGCCCCTTTTCTGGGAATTGTACTATTGGGGTACAGTATGAAACAAGGAACTTTATAGAGCAGGAAAAGAAGCTAGAAAAGTAGATAGTTTTGGAGCACGAAGGGCCATTTGAAAAAATTTAGATTTTTCCTTAAGTTTAATATGTTTAATCAAGGAAGACATACGATTTGATTTTTGTTCATGTAGGATACGTAACATTTCAGTTAAACATAATCAACAATGTTAGTTTCCATCCTGTCAAGCTTTTTCAAAGAGTAATCTAGTTGGGACCATGGAGAAAACAATCTGTGGTCTCATGGGTGATAAAATTATGGTCATTTTTGTAGTTTTTTTTACATGCCCTATTTTTCCTGACACATTTCTTTTTTTTTTTTTTTAAGATTTATTTATTTATTTGAGAGAGAGAGAGAGAGCATGTGGGGGGGAGGGGCAAAGGGAGAGAGAGAGAGAGTCTTACGTAGACTCCAGACTGAGCATGAGCCAACGCAGGGGGACTTGATCTCAGGACCCTGAGATGACAACCTAAGCTGAAACCAAGAGTCAGATGCTCAACCAAATGCACGACCAGGTGCCCCCCTAAGACACATTTCTTGCCAAGATTTTTGAAGTCTCACACAAATGTATCAATTTGGCACAGCCTAAAGGTGACAAATGCTAACAAGGGGCATGAAAAACTGATAGGGCAAAATTCAATAATAAAGAAAGGTCTAGTTTTAATTCCCATTACATATTCAGTTTTAATTCCCATTACATATCAAGAAAGCAGCATTCTTAATCCTGTAACATAGGGACACTGGCCACTGTGATTTTTGGATTTTCACTAAATTTTAGTATTTATGTTCATTAAATCATACATATGTATATATATGGTTTATGTATATATAAACCTCAAATCTTTAGCATGCTAGATATTAGTTAGCTATTAGTTTAAGGGTAAGAATTACTTCCAAATCTGTATAAATCTGTAAGTAGTCATTAATGTAACTCTTTAACTCTAAAATATTAAATGATGTTTAAATATTTCTAAGGGGTTAATCTTCCTAGGGAAACTAATATCATATAAAGCTTAGGAAAACAACAATTTATCCACAGAAACACTAATACTGTGAGCCTGTAATAAGAAAAGAAAAAAATCTAATTTAGGGAAATGTACTTATGAGCAATCAATAATTTGATCCAAAACACACAAAACATCTTTGGATGACAATTATTCAATGAAAGGGAACAAGTAAAACAACTTAATTTGGCTTTCGAACTGTAACACATTTTTCTAGTCCATAAGTTTGTCTACTGTGTGTACTTACACATGAGGATCCTTTCAGATTGAAAGAAACAGAGATATAATTAGGTAGACTATGTGATACTGGCTCATTCTTGATAGTATCTGGAAAGTGAAATTACCTCAGAATACAGACTGTTAGAATTCATGAACTGACTACTCAGTATTGATACATCACCGACATCGCTGTAAATGGCTTCTGCTTTCTCTCCTACCCACTCTGCTTTCCTACTACCTTAACACCTCTTTGTAACGTCCTATGGATTCTGCTTCCATGTGTCCTCTACTCCCTAATACATTCTCTTAATGCCTTCTTTCAATATCTCCCCCAGTTTCCAATCGATCCACTATTCTTTCTTTGTCCTTCATGCAAATTTGAGTGACTCAGCCACAATTCAAATAAAGCACTCAACATGCTAAATTTCTAATACGACTTTACCACTAGTGGAGAATACAAACAACTCATTTTATTTTTCATCATTGATTCCTGTTGATTGATTCCTGTTATAATCAGCTGCAGCTCAATCAGAGTCCATGTTAAACAGACAAACTATTCTGTCCAGTAGTGGGCCATTGGAAATGACAGCTAAGTTTATTATTTGGATTCAGCAATTTCTAGGAGCCAGTGTGCTCAATTTGTTCATTTATTTTCACAGAGTCAACCTAGATTTGTATTTTTGTTTTTATGAATTCAATATTAAAAGTATGACTTTTAACAAATATACAGTAGTTGCACAGTACATATTTTAACCATTCGAGTACATTGGGAACTCAAGGGATTTACACGTATTTGCTCTAAAAACTGCTTTGTAGTTGATGCTTAATTGAGTTTTTTTGTCCACCTCACTATGATCACTACACTTTTCTAATTTCCCTACTCTTTGGCAGTGATGAGTCACTCATTCCTGGTTCTATTAATTTTCAGAGACCTGATACCATTCTGATCAGGGGAGTTCAACTGGCATCTCCTGTCAAAAGTAAACAAAGACAGGCACTGAAGTGGTAAGGACAGATTTTAATCAGTATTAACTACTGCAATAGGGAGAGGAACCCACCAAGAGCTGAAGTCAATTTCTATTTGTACAAAGGTGATCGGCCATTTCGAAGGGGGAATGAACGAATAAGGAGGGGGTTGAGCAGTGGGTCAGTAGAGTCAGGGAAATGAAAAATTACAAAAATCAAAGGAGGTTGATCCATGTAATACTCTCGGTTTGCTAACTGGTACTTGTTAAAGTTAGGCTCCTTCTGTCCCATAGAGAATGAGAAACAGGGGCCTTATCATCAGATGCTGGCTAGAAGGAATAGTAAATTCCTTTGGCATGGTTGAATTTTCTCAGGCAAGAATTTTAAGGGTGGCTTGAGGTCATCCTAGGTGTGAGACCTTGAGCTATTAGAAACTATGTTAGGGGCGCCTGGGTGGCACAACGGTTAAGCGTCTGCCTTCGGCTCAGGGCGTGATCCCGGCGTTATGGGATCGAGCCCCACATCGGGCTCCTCCTCTATGAGCCTGCTTCTTCCTCTCCCACTCCCCCTGCTTGTGTTCCCTCTCTCACTGGCTGTCTCTATCTCTGTCGAATAAATAAATAAAATCTTTAAAAAAAAAAAAAAAAGAAGCTATGTTAGAGTTTGCTCAAGTCTTTATAGACCAAGGTTAAGTCTAATCAAGAAGTGTGCTCAAGGGAGCCTGGCTAGAGTTTGGTAAAAAAAGAGAATCTGTCAGTCCTTTCCAACATAATGTTTTGTCCTTTTCCTCTTAAACAAATTTGAGATAATTATTGTTACCACAATTGAAAGAATCCTAATAAATTAATTGATTATGTACTTGGAATAATTTTCTAAAAGTGGAATAAATACATCAAAATATATTTTAAAAAGTAAGTCTCTTGTAATGTGTTGTTACATTTCTTCCCAAATAACATTCCTACAAGCTATTGATAACCATGCCTAATTGATGTGATCACAAAGATAAAAGTTCTAACCAATTAATTTGGGGGTTTTAAGGGTTTAAAAAGTGAATCATTGCTATAATCATGACTATAATTTGTATTTTTTCTCTTTGATTAGTTAACTTGCATAATATTTCATTTTTTCTCCTATAAGCTATTTATATTATTTAACTATGTTTCTATTTAAGGGCAATCTTTTTTATGTGTAAGGACATATTTCTATTTTGGATTCTTATTACTCAAGTGTGTGATTTTAAATATTATAAACCTTTAAAAAATTCTTATTATGAATAATTTGAAACATGATAAGAAATAGACACAAAAACATAATGACCTCCCATATATACATCATCCAGGACCAATAACTATGAACCCATGGCCAATTCTGCCCAAGCCACACTCCTGACCCTCTACCTTTATATATTATTTTGAAGTAAATTTCACCTGTAAATATTTATACATAAAGATATATAAATAACATATCTTTAAAAGATGAATATTTTATAGTTATGAGTCTGTTTCTTGGTTTGCCACTCCCTTTTTTTCCCTTTGCTCATTTGTTTTGTTTCTTAAATTCCATAAATGAGTGAAATCTTATGGTATTTGTCTTTCTCTGACTGATTTATTTCGTTTAGTGTTATACTCCCTAGCTCTATCCATGTCGTTGCAAATGGCAAAATTTCATAATTTTTATGGCTGAGTAATATTCCATTAGATAGATGATAGATAGATAGATAGATAGATAGATAGATAGATAGAGATAACGCTGCTATAAACACTGGGGTGCATGTATCCCTTTGAATTAGTATTTTTGTGTTCTTCAGGTAAATACCTAGTAGTGCAACTAGAAAACAAACTGATGGTTACCAGAGAGGAGGCGGGTGGGGGGGGACGGGTGAGATAGGTGATGGGGATTGAGGAGGGCACTTGTGATGAACACTGGGTGTTGTGTGGAAGTGTTGAATCACTATATCATACACCTGAACCTATATTACACTGTATCTTAGATAAGTGGAATTTAAATAAAAGCTTAAAAAAAACCCAAGATAAGTATTTTAAAATGTAACTACAAATTGTTAAAAATAACTATTTAATAGCATCAAACACTACCTAGTATTCAATTTTTCAAAAATTTAGAAACGTCATAGTTTTGTATGTTAACTTTTTGAAACAAAACTCAAATAATATGTCCATATTTTGAGTAGTTGTTACATATTTTAAGTCTTTTTTCACCTATAGCTTCTCTCTCTCTCTCTCTATATATATTTTTCTTAAATACATACACACACAAACACACAACAGTTGCTCAAAATTGTTTTCTTATAAAGCTTTGCTACTCAAAATATTTTCCAAGGACCAGCAGCACAGAAAACTTTAATTATAACAAATAAACTTGGAGCTTATTAGAAATGCAGAATTTCAGGCTCCACCTGAACCACGGAACCAGAATCTATATTTTCAAAAAAATCCCAGGTCATTTTTATACATATTAAACACTGCACTTGATATTTCAGTCTGAATTTCACTAACACATTGTTGGATCTAATAGCATTATAGGACACACACTCATGTGTGTATAAATGTATATTTCATGTGTGGTATCTTTTCCCACAAGGCACATAATGTTTGCTTGTCTCTCTTGTAGTAATGATAATTCCTAGAGAGATCAATTAGTCCATTAGGGGTTGCAAAATGGAAAAATAATTCTCACGTTTACCTTCTGCATTGACTAGTTGGGATACTGCCATAAGAAGAAATTGAATCTCATATACCCTTAGGTTACTCTGTCACATATTATGTTCACAGAAGGCAAGATACATGCTCGATTCTTTTATTTACCAATTTTGAAAATAATGTTATTACCCTAATATCCACCAACAAGAATCAGTTAGGTATTTTTATTTCTTTGTTTTACTGGGGAGAATGTTAATACTTTAAATGTAGCAAAACTTGTTGGTCCTATATAGAAGGGGCTCCATTTGCTGTTATGCTTTTTAAACTCCCCCAAGTAGAAATCACCTATTTTAACTGTATATTAAATATCCAGGTTCCCCATTTATATTTTTTTACAATTAAACTGGAATTGAATTATTATATATGATAATTTTGGCCAAGAGATAATGATAGGTCATTTTTTGTCAAGCTAAATGTGAGCCTGGAGTCCAGAACTAGAGAGAGATCAAGGATATACTGGGAACATGAAGATTACAGGAAAACTTAGTCCCTAAAGTATCCAAAACTCTGGTCTGGGTGGGAAGTTTGATTTTGGTCAATGACAACCAAATGGCAGAACAAGAACCTTTGGGCTCAATCTAAATCTTTATTTTTTATTAGTGAATTTCATCACTTTATTTTTATAGTAAGTATTTAAACTCATGTCATTTTAAAAATGCCTCTCAATTTTTATGATTTTCCTTCCTTTTTTCTCTCTATTGGTATTTTGCCATATGCATCGTGTTTTATTGTTTAAATACTTTTTATGAATTTTTTAAATAAAATAATATAACCTTCTGTGAGGTAAAATCTTAGACCCTTCACATTCTTACATTCCTAATTTTAAGTCTTCACAGGTCCCAATTGAGAATTTGGCATATTTAGTACAGTCCTTCCTCCTGATCTCTCATTTTTATTTTCTTGACAGCAAGAATGCAGAAAATTTTGTTCTGCCTTTCATTGACTTTCTGTTTAGCTTCTTAACCTCCGGCCTTGAGCTTCTTAAGAAATCAGCAAATGATCTGAAGGGAAAATCCTACTGAGGAAGGGTTCCTCTCTTCTCCCTGGGTCTTATGCCCTCAAGTCTTATTACCTGAAAATCTCAAAAATCCAATTTTTTATTCTATCACTATGCACTTTAAGTCATTTTGGCTTATCTATCTTTAAAACGTAATCTTCTCAGTTTTCTGACTTGTGTCTTACTCAGAATCAAGCACAATCCCTGAGGAAAGAAACCACTCCTAGAATGTCTTACATGTCTGTGTCTCCTTCTCTCCAGGCTCTTGGCCCTTCAAGTCCTGGTTGCCTCAATAGTTATGAGGTGTCTTCAAGACAAGATTGTTCTTTTTCTTTTTTTCTCTGTTCTGTTCTCCTTTCTTTTCTCTCTCCTTTGCTGCCAGCACCCCTCCTTCCCTCTCTTTCTTCTTATTGCTTTTCTAGTTATCACCAGGAATTTTGTTCTGCCACAGCTACTCCACTCTAGCCAGCTGGCTAGTTTTATAACACTGATATGCTTAGATATACTTTAATAAAAAAATTGTATTAAATGAGCATTTGAGGTACTTTAGTCAAGTGCCTCTGAAAAGCTAATTTGCTGTCAATAGTATAGGCTGACTTTAATATCAACAGACTGCTTCCACTACGTAGATACTTCTTTGTTAAACATGTAGAGCAAATTCACTATTTAATAGACTCTAACCGTGAAAATATGAAATTTATAAAATTCTACTCAGCTAATCAGCCCCATTGCTGATATCACAATAATAAGATCTTGCCAATTCAAGGCAATCAATCGTTTCAATTACAGACTTGGATTTAGGAAATGACTGAAGGCTTAAAGTCCGTTTTCTCCCATTCGGTACTCTCCTTGCGTCTCTCAGCATTCCTACGTACTGTGGACCCGACCTAATAGGGTGTCCGCTGCATGGACATATTGCGCTAATGTTTACCACATCTCTTCTTTTAGCACAGGCAGCACACAAAGATGAATCTGGGCAGTTGACAGCTCATTCTTGCTGACTGAGTCTTCACCCTCAACTTCTTCTTTTTTTTTTTGTTTAAAGATTTTATTTATTTATTCGACAGAGATAGAGACAGCCAGCGAGAGAGGGAACACAAGCAGGGGGAGTGGGAGAGGAAGAAGCAGGCTCATAGCGGAGGAGCCTGATGTGGGGCTCGATCCCACAACGCCGGGATCACGCCCTGAGCCGAAGGCAGACGCTTAACGACTGTGCCACCCAGGCGCCCCCACCCTCAACTTCTATTGTCACTGCTAATCTTTGAATCACAGTCTTATCATTGATTAGTTCCCACTTTGCTCTTTTATTTTATATTATCAGATCTAGGGGTTCCTTGCATTTTGCTGCTATAGCTCCCTGGTAAACATCCAGCTCTCAATTCTGAGCAGTCTTCTATGCCCCATTTGGGCATGTGTGGTTATTCCTTGTCTTCTCCACACCCTGTGGGAGCTGAGGGAACATCTGGAAATATGAGGTGAGGCTGGGTATATGATTTCCCCTCTCTACCTATATATTGTGGTAATCCCATCTGGGATGGGTAATCTGAAATTGCTTCCTGCCAGAAACTCAAATCAATAACAGAATAAATCTCTAGATGATTTCAGAATTATCTGGAGGTTTGTATTAATTCTCTTTGGTTTGTTTTCTAAAAAGAGGTCAGGGACTTATATTTGTTCTCTTTTCCCAATCATATTAAATCTCGGAATAGGTTCTTGTTCTGTCATTGTAGGGTGGAAAAACTGTTAATGTCATTACATTGGTTATGTTACTCTATGTCGTATGATATAAAGTTTGTGCTTCAGTGCCCTCAAGCTTTGGATATGCAAGGCCAAGTTTTTGATTTTCAGATTGCTTTTTCTCTCTCATTGTGTTGTGTTCTAAACATAAAAGTGCTTCTGATTTTAACCTATAATCTCTGTTACGAATTTAAAAAATAGTTCCAATATTCAATTAACTGCTTTCTTTGGGACCGTATCTGCTGTCTCCCAAAGCAATAAGTGCTACTCTGACTTGGTAGTGAGCTGTGGTACAACAAAATTTATGTTCCATAGGAGGGTCAAAAGAAAACACCATTCATAAAGTCCACCAGAACTGTTTTGAGATGGACGATACTATTGCTAGGAAGATCTCCCTGTAAGTCTATGGCTCATGGTAGGTAAGGCCATGAATATCAATGGTATTGGAGAGGCTCCATATTAATAGGAGCCAAGTGGTATGCTGAACCATCAGAATTCAAGAGAGCATAATGACTACAACCAAATGTACATCCAAGAGGGATTGATCAAGAGTAAGTTGTGGAGCTGGTTAATAGGGCATGGTGTCTTAGAGGCAAAAGAGTAGTGCAGGCAAGAAAATTCTGGAAAAATGGTGGAGTAGGATGCACCGAGAATTTGTGTCTCCACCTAGACAACAATTGCACTGGCAGAATCTGTCTGACGTAACTATTTTGGTTCTCTGAAGTTTATCAAAGGCTTGCAATTTCCAGGGGAAGACTTGGATGGTAAATTGTGATTGATTTCAGTCAATTCAGTTCTTAGTTTCACAACAGCTACCCATCCCCCCTAAACCCAGATCCATAGCAGGCAGCCTTGCATACATTCCTAGAGCAGCTTGCACACTGCCTACAAGGAGCCGGGGTGGGAATAAGGATCCTGTTCTCCAAAAATCAAAAATCTATGCTCTGATTGCTAATTGCTGTTTCTGACCAGAGATGCAGACACAGAAACTGGCAACCAGAGTCCTGAATCTAAGAAGTCTACTGTGAATTGGCCAGTGTCTTGGCTAAGTTTCTGTTCACCAGTAGGCTTACTAAATCCATAGACACACACAGTGGTCATTTCCCCAATCTGTAACATGTCCTTGGAATTGATATACTTGAATGTTAGAGTTCATTCACATTATTCACATCATTCACATTCACATTAGGCCCCTGATCTAATGTGGGATAGACCTGTCATAGTGGGGAGACCACAAAGAAGTCTCTAAAAGCACATGCTCATGCTCTCTCTTACTCTTCTTCTCTCTCTCACACACACGAGTCTCTCTCACACACACGAGTCTCTCTCACACACGCGAGTCTCTCTCACACACACGAGTCTCTCTCTCACATACACGAGTCTCTCTCACATACACGAGTCTCTCTCACACACGCGAGTCTCTCTCACACACGCAAGTCTCTCTCTCACATACACGAGTCTCTCTCACATACACGAGTCTCTCTCACACACGCGAGTCTCTCTCTCACATACGCGAGTCTCTCTCACATACACGAGTCTCTCTCTCACATACACGAGTCTCTCTCTCACATACACGAGTCTCTCTCACACATGCGAGTCTCTCTCACACACGCGAGTCTCTCTCACATACGCGAGTCTCTCTCACAATACACCACACACACACACACACACACACACACACACACACACACACAGAGAGAGCCAACAAAATAAAACAGAAGTAGTACTATTTTCTAGGGGAGATTAGGCTTAAATAACAATAACAGTAATGCAGTAATGGCTTAAATAATAAAGGAGTGATAGTCTCTATCATATTCGCATTTAATCTGCCAGAATGGCCCCTGCAGAAATAAGATGTATCCTGTAGAATGACTGTAGATTATGGCAGAGCCATCCAAATAATGATTCCAATAACAACTGGTATCAATGCAAGAGTAGATTAATAGGCCATAACTACATATTTCATGACCNTCATGCTCTCTCTTACTCTTCTTCTCTCTCTCACACACACGAGTCTCTCTCACACACACGAGTCTCTCTCACACACGTGAGTCTCTCTCACACACGCGAGTCTCTCTCACACACACGAGTCTCTCACACACACGAGTCTCTCTCACACACACGAGTCTCTCTCACACACGCGAGTCTCTCACATACACGAGTCTCTCTCACACACACGAGTCTCTCTCACATACGCGAGTCTCTCTCACATACACCACACACACACACACACACACAGAGAGAGCCAACAAAATAAAACAGAAGTAGTACTATTTTCTAGGGGAGATTAGGCTTAAATAACAATAACAGTAATGCAGTAATGGCTTAAATAATAAAGGAGTGATAGTCTCTATCATATTCGCATTTAATCTGCCAGAATGGCCTCTGCAGAAATAAGATGTATCCTGTAGAATGACTGTAGATTATGGCAGAGCCATCCAAATAATGATTCCAATATCAACTGGTATCAATGCAAGAGTAGATTAATAGGCCATAACTACATATTTCATGAGTGTCAATTTGGCAAATGCTAAATTTGGCAAAATTTTTCCCATTTCAATTAGGAAAGAGAATCAGAAACAATACATTCACAGAGGATGGACAACAATATTGACAGTTTTTCCTGAGGACTATGTCGATTCTCTTCCCCTACATCAAAATGTAGTTTAAAGGCTTCGAGATCACCTAGATATCCAAGATTGCACTGATGTACCGATTGGGCAGAACAAGTAAGAGCCGGTTAGGACACTGGATGCCTTGGGAAAACACATGTGCTCCAGGAAATAGAAGATAAACCCAACAATGATTCAGGAACCTGACATATCTGTGAAATATTTAGGAGTCCAATCTTCGGGAGCAGGACAGATAATAGGTTTCAAAACAAAATNTATGGCAGAGCCATCCAAATAATGATTCCAATATCAACTGGTATCAATGCAAGAGTAGATTAATAGGCCATAACTACATATTTCATGAGTGTCAATTTGGCAAATGCTAAATTTGGCAAAATTTTTCCCATTTCAATTAGGAAAGAGAATCAGAAACAATACATTCACAGAGGATGGACAACAATATTGACAGTTTTTCCTGAGGACTATGTCGATTCTCTTCCCCTACATCAAAATGTAGTTTAAAGGCTTCGAGATCACCTAGATATCCAAGATTGCACTGATGTACCGATTGGGCAGAACAAGTAAGAGCCGGTTAGGACACTGGATGCCTTGGGAAAACACATGTGCTCCAGGAAATAGAAGATAAACCCAACAATGATTCAGGAACTTGACATATCTGTGAAATATTTAGGAGTCCAATCTTCGGGAGCAGGACAGATATTAGGTTTCAAAACAAAATAAAAAAAAACAAATTTCTACATCTGGAAACACTGACTACAAAATACGAAGGAAAGTAACTGGTAGGCCTCTCTCTGTTCTGGAGGCATCACATTCAACACCTGGAATACTAATATGGCCCATAAAACACAGAAGGCTGCCAGCTATAAGGAGGAGCAGATAGCAAGGGGTTTTACAGCAAGTTCTGTTTTCTAAAAATTGCTCTCTTCCCTGCCCTACAAATATTGCTCAACATACAGATGTGATCACTTCCTTCATACAATATTCAAAATAAGTGTAAATCTCTCACGTCCCTTCAAGACCTGGCTCCCATATATCTCTCCAGGATTATCTCTTAACTACTCTCAGTTCCTATCCTGCACCTGTGGCAAACCACATATTCTTTACCCATGCCCAGCTATTCTTGACATGTTAATATGACAGGCTGCTTGCGAGAGGGCTAGTGCTTCTATTTGCAATTCATTTTAACTGACATTATTCTCATTCCCCAGTCTTCGGAAAAATTCCCTATCTTGTATTCTCAGGTCAAATTCAGGTCACTTCTTTCTTGATAAATTTCTCTAACCTCTCTTCTAACACTTCCCATCTTCCTTTACTCAAAGCACAATTCAGTTAGCTTAAGTCCTCCTGTATCTCTCATTAAATATGCTGGAAGCATTTATCATGCAGTATGTTAATTGGTTCTTTATATTTTTGTCTCTTTCTCTAGATTATAAGATCCCTCGAAGGTAGAGCTAGTGATTTAGCCACCTTCTATTTCCAGCACTTCTCATGGTGCTTGTTACCTGGGAGAAACAATATGACTGAATACTGAATAATTTAATGAATCATAAATTATGTCCTAACTTTTTCTAATATGTCGTGTTGAAATTCTTTCTTTTAGCCAATTCCCTTCACCTCTTTTCAGAACTATCTCCCCATCTTAGTTGAAATTGCATGCTACATCAAGGACACCATTTCCTTAATAGCCCCTCTATGAAGGGTGCATTTTTAACCACATGCCATAGCACACTGGCACATTCTAAACATTGCTCCCATTTTTTCCACTTTTTAGATGAGAATTATTCTACCTGTTGGCCCACCCCTTCACCCCTAAATCTTAAAGCATATTGCTAAATAATTTCTGCTTCTTTTTGTCATAGATTTTTTACTGATCTCTAAGTTACAATCTCCCATTCAGCAAAGATGAATTTTCCTATAACTGCAAATATAACTGCAATTCCAGTGTCTATATGAATGACAAATCAAAGAGCCTAACATTGCTTTTCACTAACTCAATACAAATGTCTTTAATTTATATTCCATTTTAGCTATGTCCTCTGCTGTCCATTTCTCATAATCCGGGGGTATTCTGTATCAAATATTTAATTTAAAGATCAACATCTCTGATTTTAGTCCCCTATTCTTTCAGTTCTTTCATATTCCTCCTTCCAGTAACCGTACTTCTTGATCTCATTATGTTCTTGACTTCTTTTTCCTTTCCATTTGAACCTGGTTAATCAAAATTCCTTTTAGATCCATTAATTTTGAGAGCAGGCCAGAAGTCATAACGAATAACTGCAATAATCAGGAATTCTCATTTGAAATACTAGATATGGACAACAGATGATCTGAACCAAAACAGGAATTTATCGAATTATCTGTAGGTAGCTCGTGAAGGACTAGAAATAGAGAAGCACGTTGCACAGGCTATGCATTCATGACCACAGCCAACATTATCCCACAAACATGCTCCACTGATGACTCCTTTGGTAGCCCTAATAACTATCAGATGAACTGGCATGTACCACAAAGAGAGCTTAAATGCACACTAACTAACTCAAAGGCCAGTTCTGTCATTATGTGCTATAATTAGATTTTTTTTAATACTTCTGCCACCACAAAAGTTTTTCTATTGTTTCCTAGTAAATTTTGTTGCCATCTCATCAAGACTCATAAATTGCACACTCAGCAGAATATATCCAAACAGGCCAATTACCAGTTTCAACTTCCAATTGAAAGGAATCTATTTTGTGTTCCTCTGTGAAACCATTTTCACCCTTGAGCTTAAAACTTCTCAAGCAATGAAGACCCCAAATATGGAGAAGAGGCAATTCTTTTGTAAGCTGAACATTTTAATGAACAAAAATAGGTATCTTTTCCTTCCCTTCACTTTAATTTTTTGTAGTGAATTTAGTTCACATTTTCTAATCCAAGTTTAAAGATCTTTGTAAGTAATTCTCTAATCTCATTCCTTCCAAGTACTTATCTTTTTAAACCACTTGATACCACCCATGAATTATCACTGACCACTAGTATTAGTCAAGATATGCTAAAATATGCTAACTACAAAAAAATCTTATGGTCTCAATTACGGAACAAAGCAAATATTTCCCTTTCATTCCTGTTATAGGTACACAGATTGGTAAGGTGGAGAGATCAGCAGGGGCTCTGCTCTAAAAATCACTTGTAAGTATACATGAGGGAACCTTCACTTTCTTATAGCTGCACCATTTGGAACATGACATGAGTCTTATTCAGTTTCTAAGCAGGGGAAGAGAAAGCTCAAGGGCAATGCTGACACTCATTACTTTTTCTTATAACCACTTTAGCCAGATGTCATCATATCACATCATCCTAACTACCTAACTACAAGTGGGTGAGAAAATGTAGAACAGACAAAATATTTAGAAAGCACCAATCTATTATAAGATTTATTCTTTTAGACAAAGGAAGGACCCTCTCAAAATTCAGCTGCTGATAAGATTTCTCATTTCTATGATGCTTCAGAAAAAATCCACTCATAGGTGAATATGATAGCGGTTCAATTTCTATTGGTGCCAGCTAATCTTGTGGAGCCATCTCTTTTTAAGGGTAAAATTTTTTTCTCTCAAGGCAACTGGTCTCAGGAAATTTCTTACAAGGAAGTGACAATACTGACAAAATAGGTACACAGGGAATGTGAAACACCTGCTGGTGAATTTATTTGCGTTACTGTGGCCCCTGGAGGGAATTCCTTGACATTCCAAAGAACACTGGAGCCCCCAGTGACTTCTCGAAGCTGGCTGTTCTGTGAACTATGCTGGAACGAAGCTCCCACCCTCTGGCATAAATAAAACTTATAAAAGAATCTAAGCTCTCTGCTTTGTCAGTTCTCTAGGTCATAATAGCCTCTGGGCCCTTGGGATTTTTCCATGTTCACTGAGGTCCGGAGACTTTTTTATTGTAGCGNTTTATTGTAGCATATTCTCCTAGCATTGTCACTCTATAGAAAAGAAACCAAAAAAGCACTGTTTTAAGATACCAGTGCTCTATTAATCAAAATATTTCTTCATACTTTGGTGAATGGAGTATTTTTAGGACATCTAATAATTAGGGAATGAGTGTTTGGATCCCACATGATATACCCACACTGCTCTGCCCATCTACCTCACTCATTGAATTTCTTCCTAATATTATTTCAAGGAATTTGTGGTATCATAGAGAACAACACAGATTCATGGAGAAGAGCAAGAGACCTGTGACCTAATGTGTAAGTTCCAGTTCTGCTGCTTACTGTATCAATTCCCTACCTTCCTTTTCCCCACCTGTGTAATAAAGGATGATAATCCTATTTTCCCCATATAGATGTTGTAATAAATAAATGAATTAATCCATGTATAACAATTAACCCATGTTGTATTAACCCCTCAGACACAAGACGGATTCCCCCCCCACATCCAGAATTTAGTTTGAATGTAAAGACTGATGATGTTAGTTACACAATTAGGAGGAAGAGATTACGCTTTGGGAGAGCAGAAAAGGCTTCTAAGCAGGTCCATAAATGACTTGGGGGAGCAGAGTGGCAGTTGGTTTGGGGTTTTATGATTAGGCAATGAGGTTGCAATGAGGGTTCCCTCACATGACTAGGATTTACACGGTTTGAACATCCTGCCAGTGCCAAGGAGGGAGCATAGGGCTTTTTTAAATCAGTATTCCCGCATGTAGGGCAGAGTGAAACTGGGAAAGGTGGTAATTGAAATCTGTCATCAGTCGAACATCGAAAACAAAGTCAGACTCTTGAGGATATTAGTATAATGAATTTAGGACTTTATGTAAGTACACCAGTATCAACAAATTTTTACCAATATAAATGTTCTCCACAGCTTATTACTATATGATGATGTTAATAATAATAATAATACCATTTATTAAGTACCTATTTTGTCTCAGGTACTGTGTTCTTAAAGAAATTCAACAGAGTGGCACATATACAGACACGGAAACCAAGGTGTAGAGAAATAAAACTGTTTGCCTGAACTAATAACACCTAAAAAAGTCAATGACAGAAGATGAATGTGGAACAAAGTGATCTGTCAGATTTCAAAGCTTCTAACCTTGTCATTGTGACATGCTGTTTTTCTGGTGAACATGGTACACACTACGAAATTATGAAATTTTAATCCAGAAAAAAATAAAAAATTTGGCTAGGACAGTCAAAAACTGAGATTAGTAAAGAGAACCAAAAGGTAATATTTCAATTTTCATTCAAGTTTGAATAAAAATAATAACTATTAACTAGGTCACAGTAATCATAGTGATCACTTGGGTTGACATATTGAGAAATTTACATTTAAATCCTTACGTGTTGACTTAGAAATAGCTCTTATCACCACCAGAGAGAAACTAATACACACATAACGCAAACCTTCAACATCATGTCAATTCTCTTACAGATGGTTATGTTTCAAATATTTAATGTAAGTATCACATACTTAAAAGTGTTACATTTTTTTCCTCTAGCAGAGTTATATTTGTCAAGATTCAGCTTTCTGCACTCTATGTAAGAAATTTAATCTAAAGTAAAATACATCAAATAAAAAACCATCCAAATGTATCTTATTTAAAATTAAATGTTCTATTATTATAGGAAAAAAATCATAACCCTAAATTGTCAAAATTCTTCTTCTAAAATTGTTTAATATATTATAGTGGCAATGACATGCAACTAATAATAATGAAACTCCATAAAAAGGATCTCTGAATTCATGAATTGCCCAGCGGAATCTATCATTTTGATAGGATTCTAAGAACAGTCTCTAAAGCAATTTCACACTATGATAAACAGTTTCTTACCAAGTTTGTAAATTGCCTTATAAGACAATATAATGAAGAAGGAAACATAAACAGCTAAATCATTTACAAAGACTGAGAAGGTATTTCAGTCACTGCTTAACAACGTATATGATTGTTGTTTAAATGTGAAAAAGATGGAAATAAGCCCAACTGTGGGGTCAACTGATGGTATGAATTATGGACAATATGCTCTCTCTTTCTTTGTATTAAAAATATTGAAAGTATTATTTTGTATTTTAAAATTTCAAGTACAATTCTACAAAGATTTATCAATTTTTTTGTGTGTGTTGGTCATGATTTGAACTAAGTTCTCATGCCTAAAAAATACATATAACATAGTATTGATTTAATGTTATCAACATGTGACCTTAATCTGTTTTTCATTCTGCTTCAAATTATATTTAACATTTTGAACAAAGGGGAACATATTAATTTATAAGCAGTATTCTTTTTTATCCGTATCTTAATAGTGAACCATATTTATATGTCCAATTTAGTTAACTGTTATAAGCCCTCCAAAATACTATTTTATATAGAATATGAAAATACACACTATGACCCTACTGCATAAGGGGAACAGCATTTACGGCTAATGAAAAACAGCTATTTTTATTCTGCCAGACTGGATTCTTGACATTATTTTGAAAACTTATAAAACAAAAGTCTATGTATCTTTTAACATTTGCATATCATGAGGCTTTATTATGAGGCCTTACTTGATAAATTCATAGTCAATTATAAATTGAGGAAATATGTGAATAAGGACTGAAAAACAATTCAATAAAATACTCTGAAGTAATTTATTTTCTGGTTTACTAATATAAAGTAATCTGAAGGGAAATTTTTGCTGAATAGTTTCTGCCGAGAAATAAAAGAAGTATTACATTAAAAGAAATTAGGATATATATTCATTTACTTAGATACTAAAACCTTTAAGCAGATTAGAACAGATATTTAAGAACAAATATTTGATTAGCTTCTATCATATTCATTGATTTAATATATGGAATCTTTAAGCTTTTACTCAAGCTATTTGTCTTATAGCAGATTTGATACAGTAATTATACTTAAAAAAAATAATTCTAGGGGCTTCTGGGTGGCACAGCGGTTAAGCAGCTGCCTTCGGCTCAGGGCGTGGTCCCGGCGTTATGGGATCGAGCCCCACGTCAGGCTCCTCTGCTACGAGCCTGCTTGTTCCTCTCCCACTCCCCCTGCTTGTGTTCCCTCTCTCGCTGGCTGTCTCTATCTCTGTGAAATAAATAAAAATAAATAAAATCTAAAAAAAAAAAAACTTAAAAAAATAATTCTAATATACCAAGAGATTTGAGAAATTGAATAATTGCATCAGTAACTTCTTAAATAAAAGAGAGGAAACACAGACTAAACTTAAAGAGAGAATATTCTTAGCTACAGAAATACCTAGCTAAATTTAGGTTATAAGACATTTATTTCTACCTTAATTAAGTTCAAAATTTTTGGTTTTTATTAGTTATAAATGGTAAGTAAAAATGTAAGAAAAAAGTAAAAAAGGTGGTGAGAAGATAAAGGCTCTAATTCTTTCTCTACACTACCAAGGATATCACAGAGGTAACTTATCTGGCTTTTCTGGACTTCATGTCCCCAATCTGTAAACTTGGTTTATTGAAGTAAATAAAATCTAAGTTCATTTTAGGGTTTAAATTTTGTAATTTAATTGCCCAACTATGAATTTTACAGAATCTTATTAATAACTTTCAAGGCTAGTTTACTAAAGACCTGGATATATAGACTCTATTAATTTAATGTTTAATATTTATATTTATTAAATTTTTAAAAAATAAACCAGTCTGGATAAAGAAAACAAATGAGACCTAAAAAAATCCTTTGGTTTGAAATGGGTTCCATGGTTCAGCAAACGTATTTCACGTGTTCTCTAGAAGACTGTATATAAGCAAAAGTTTGGCATGGGGTCAAAATAATGCAGCTCCTGTCCTTCACTGGTCCTTAATTATTTCATCCAGGAAACATTAAGTGTTTGTCATTCACTGCTCATTGTGCTTGACTCAGAAGATAAAAGAGAAAAGTGAAATATAATCAAGGTAAGAAATACGGTCACAGGGTCATTCTTGGGAATTGCAGTAAATCAGGGTTGGAGAACTTTGCCTAATAGATGAGCAAACTTCCTTCAGGTGTGCCTTAATATCATTTCAGGAAGATGTCTAAATCCTAACCCCCAGAACATGTGAATATATTATGTTACACAGCAAAAGCAAATTGGTTGCAGATGGAATTAAGGTTGCTAATCAAGTGACACTAAAAATAGTGAAATTATCCTGGACTATCTGGGTGGGCCCGACGTAATTAGAAGAGCAAATGGAATCAGGAGGCAGAGTTACAGGAAGAGTCAGAGTAATGCAATGTGACAAAACTTGGCCAACCACTGCTGGCTCTGAAAATGGAAGGGAGCTATGGATCAAGGAATACAGATGGCCTCTAGAACTGTAAAAAGCAAGGAAGAGATTCTTCCTTAGTCTCCAGAAGGAAAAAGGCCCTGCCAATTTCCCTGATTTTTGCTTATTAGGACTCATTTCAGATTACTGATCTAGCCTAGAACTATAAAATAATAAACTTGTTGGTTTTTTTTGCAAAAGAGTTTTTGGTAATTTGTTACAATAGCGAAAGAAAAGNTGCTTATTAGGACTCATTTCAGATTACTGATCTAGCCTAGAACTATAAAATAATAAACTTGTTGGTTTTTTTGCAAATGAGTTTTTGGTAATTTGTTACAATAGCTAAAGAAAACTGGTATTTTGTTACCAAACCTGGGATACTGAGAACAGTTATATAAAACATATTTACATGGCTTTGGAATTGGGCAGTGGGCAGCTGCTGGTCAAATTTCAAAAAGCATGAAAGAAAAGTCCTAGATTTTGTGGGGGTAGAGATGTCAAGGACCATTTTATAGTGAGAACAGAGAAGGAAGTGAGGAAGATGGTAGAGAAAACACATATTGTCTTAGAAAATACTTAAATCATCATAAATCGACTGTTAGTAGAAATATGGACATTAAAGGTGCTGCTGGTGAGAGATAAGATGGAATTGAGGAACACATGGTTGGAAACTGGAGGAAAGGAGATCCTTGTTATGTAGTGGCAGAATACTTAGCAGAATTGAGTCTTGTAGTTATGTGGAAAGAAGAACTTATGAATGATGAAACTGGATATTTAGCTGAGAAGACTTCCAAGCATAGTGTTGTTGGTAAGCCTAGTTTCTTCTTTAGGTTCATGGTAAGTTTCCAGTGGAAAGAGATAAATTGAGAAAGCAATGTTAAACAAAGAGAAATAAGGCTTGATGAGTTGGGAAATTCTCATTTCACGCAGATTGTGTAAGAGTCTAAAATTAAGATAGTCACTGTCTGAAGAACATACTCTAGAAAAGTTCATTAATGTGGCTGGAAAATCCTTTGCTCATACCTTAGAAAAATAAAAGATAAGAATATTCAGTCACAAGGGGCACCTGGGTGGCACAGCGGTTAAGCGTCTGCCTTCGGCTCAGGGCGTGATCCCGGCATTATGGGATCGAGCCCCACATCGGGCTCCTCTGCTATGAGCCTGCTTCTTCCCCTCCCACTCCCCCTGCTTGTGTTCCCTCTCTCACTGACTGTCTCTATCTCTGTCAAATAAATAAAATCTTTAAGAAAAAAAAATAAAATACACGGTAATTATTAAAAAAAAAAGAATATTCAGTCACTGAAAAAGCGCTTTGAAAACATTAAGCATGTGACTAAGAGATCCTCTCAACTATCTCAGGAGAAGCCAAAATATAAATGGGATTATCTAGGAGCATAATGTCTAATGCAGTGAATTTCTGTGACAGCATAAAAAAAGCTATGAGGTTCTTGAGAATGTTATATAAGCTANCAGTCACTGAAAAAGCGCTTTGAAAACATTAAGCATGTGACTAAGAGATCCTCTCAACTATCTCAGGAGAAGACAAAATATAAATGGGATTATCTAGGAGCATAATGTCTAATGCAGTGAATTTCTGTGACAACATAAAAAAAGCTATGAGGTTCTTGAGAATGTTATATAAGCTAAAACACTTCCAATTTTAACTGAAGAGTATAGATAGGACACAATGAAAAAAAGGCTGTCAGACATTCAAAATCTACAGTCAAGAACATGCTGATTGGCACGCTTGGGTGGCTCAGTCCGTTAAGCGTCCGCCTTCAGCTCCAGTCATGATACCGGGGTCTTGGGATCCACCCCTGCAGTGGGCTCGCTGCTTCGCAGGGGGCCTGCTTCTCCCTCTCCCTCTGCCTGCCTCTTTCCCTGCTTGTACTCTCAATCTCTGTCAAATAAATTAATAAAATCTTGAAAAAAAAAAAAAACCCATGCGGATAAAACTACTCAGTTACAAACACACACCACCTCTAATGAAAAAGGTAGGATAACTAAGGATGGAGCCCTTAGCTCACAGCTTGCAGCTGTAAGACACCAAGAGTCATCCTCTGGCTTACAACTGGATGGAGTTTCCCTAGCTGGATTTCAAAATTACTTAGGACAGTTGACTCCTTTTTGCCTTCCACTTTCGTATTTTTGAATAAGGATGTTTATAATTGAATCCTACACTTGTCCCACGATTGTATTTTAGAAGTAGGTAGCTTGTTTCTTGTACTATACAATCCACAGATGAAGAGAAATTTTGCCCCCAAATGGAGCAAGCATATCCATAGTCTCACCTATATTTGAGTTAGATGATGAAATTTGGGATTTGGGGGCTGATAAGTTTAAATGAAATTTGGGACTTAGAGTTGCTGCTGTAAAGGGATGAGATCTTTGGGGATGTTGGCATGTGGTGAACATATTTTGCTTGTGGGAAAGATATGAATCTTTGGAGGCCAGAGGGCTGACCTTGGTAGACAGAATCATTGTCTCACAGAAATGTTCACACCCTACTCCTCAGAATCTGTAATGTGTGTTATTTTACATGGCAAAAGGGAACTAAGGATGCATATGCAATTAAGGTTCTGATTAGCTGACCTTAAGATAGGAAAAGTATTCTGAACCAAGCAATGCTGCCGTTTCTAAAACCTGGAAAAGGCAAGGAAATACATTCACATCTAGAGCCTCTAGAAAAGAATGCAGCTCAGCTGATATTTTTATTTTAGCCTAATGAGACATATTTCTTATTTCTGCCCCCCCAGATTTCCATTGTTTTAAGCAGGGAGTTTGTGGTAACTTGTAACAACAGTCAAAGGATTCTACATAACATTTTACCCCAAACAAAATTTTTTCAGGAAGTTAAAACTACAGTCCTTTACTTTCTTAAAATAATGAATTAAAGCTGAATTTATTATATTATGTTTAGCTGAAAAATCAAATTCATTCATTCACCATTATATACTTAGATAATAGCTCCTTTAGTTTTAGGTGTAAAATTCAATTAACATATTTTTCCTGTAGATCTTTCAGACATAAACCATAGAAACTATTAACCATACATCAATCATCTTAAATTTTAGTTAACTGGTTTACGGACTAGTTAACTGGTCTATCTGTGAAATGAGTTTCCACAGAAAAAACGTAAAAAGGCTAATACTAGGAATGAACCAACCTTACTATTATTTTATGTTCAAGGAGATATCAAAAAGGTAAGATTAATAAAGCAGAGAAATAAAGAAGCAGAACATTTTTATAAGCTTACTGAGCTTTATAAATAGCACCAGGTTCCTTGTGTACTCTAAGTAAACATATTACATTCTACCAAAAGGAACTTGCTGCGTAAAGAAAATAGCAAATAAATAACCAACTCCATAAAATACAAAAAAGACTATAATTACTGATAAAATAAACGTGTCAAGAAAGGGCTTTGGAGACACAAAGAAATGAAGGATAACTATTTAGAATACAGAGATTTAGGAATTTATGCTAAGTTTACATAGGTCATTTAATTGCTATAATTACATACAGATATATAGGGAAGAACTCTATTTTTAATGAAATAGATACAAATGTTAATTTAAAAAATAGCTATCATTTGGAAGTATTAGATTATTCCTTAGATTTTAAAATAACAAATAGAATACCCTCCTCCATATGCCTTTTCTTAATCTTTTTGCATTTATTAACTGCTGCAGATCTTTCAAGGTCCTATCAATTAAGTTTTCATCTCTGCTAGGAAGCTTTCCTACAACCCTGGATAACCATTGGAACACCCAATCAACCAATGAAATGCCCTTTGTGGGGCATGGCCTATGAACCCCATCAGGGACTATCTTGCATAGGATTCATTGTTATACCTTAACCATTAAGTTGTAAAGCTCAGGAACAAAATATGGCTAGAACAGTTCACTCAGGGACAGATGACAACAGTTCAACACTGGTGTTTACTTTTGGAACTCTGGAATACCTCATTGATGCTATCAGTGTCATTAATATCACCATCAACTGAAAGACTCATTTTGGTTTTAGCTGTCTATAGGTAACCAAGAATCAGAAGAATGGAGACACCAGGAGTTATACAGCTACACTGTACAGACCAAGATCCATGCACGTCTTTTCTCTTCTCTTACATACTAACATTCTCAAGCAATTGGGACTTCTGGATTTTATGTCCTGCCAAGAAGTAGATAGAGTCTGACCTTGGCACCAGCCCCCCAGCTGATTGTTAGTGACATATCACAGTGGGGGCATGCCCATTATCTTTGTCCTGCCTCATTAAATTTCTTTTGAATAAAATTCACATACAATAAAATACAGAGATTTTAGGTATAATTTGGATACATCTGACAAATATAGATATCCTTATATCAAAAACCCTAATCAACTCTAGAAAGCATTTTCTTTTTTTTAAAATATTTTTTTTATTATATTATGTTAGTCACCATACAGTACATCCCTGGTTTTTGATGTAAAGTTCAATGATTCATTAGTTGCCTATAACACCCAGTGCACCATGTAATATATGCCCTCCTTACTACCCATCACCAGCCTATGTTTTCTTCTAGAATTTTTATTTTCTAATTTAAATATAAGCTTTTACATTCAGAACTTTGGCCTATTTGAATTAATTTTTGCATAACATATGAGTGAGAAATCAAAGTTATTTTTTTCCCCATACACTTAACTAATTTGTTTTGAAAATTTCTCTTCTGAATTGGATTACCTTGACATTTTGTTGAAAATTAATTGACCAAATAAGTATGTCTTTTTCTCCATTCTATAATCTGTTCCATTGACCTTGTTGTCTTTCCATAGGCCAAAACCTTACAATCTTTATTAATACAATTTTATAGAAAGACAGAAATTCAATAACATGAGTCCTCCATTATTCCTTATTCTTCAGTTGTTGTTGTTTTCAAGATTTTATAAACTTTATATAGATCCTTGGGCTTTCTATGAATTTTTAAGCCATCTTTGACATTTCTACTAAAAAAAAGTTTGTTGAGATTCTGATTGGAGTTGTTTTGAATATATAGATTAATTTAGGGAAAACTGGCATGTAAGTAATATTGAGTCTTTGAATCTATGACTATATCTATCCATGACTGTATGACTGTATCCGTGACATATCTATTTATTTATTTAGTTCTTTAATTTTCTTTAACATTGTTTTGTAGTTTATCATGAGGAAGTGTTATACAACTTTTGTTGAATTTATTCCTAAGATCTATATTTTTATATAATCAATGGTATTTTTTCTAAATTTCATTCTTGAATTATTTTATGATTATATAAGACTACAATAATTTTTTTCCAATTTCATTAACATATAATTGCCATACAACATTGTATAAGTTTAAGGTGTACAACATAATGATATATATTGATACATGTATAAATCGTGAAATGATTACTACCATGTTTGTATCTTTACACCAACTTCACCCAATTCTCTCAACCCCCTACCCTTGCTCTGGCAACCACAAACCTGATCTCTATTTCTACGAGTTTTTTTTTTTAGATTCCACATGAGTGAGGTCATACAGTATTTGTCTTTTTCCATCCGACTTATTTCACTTAGTGTAATGCCTTTAAGGTCCATCTGTGTTCTTACAAATGGGAGGGTTTCCCACTTTTTTATGGCTAAATAGTATTCCTGTGTGTGTGTGTGTGTGTGTGTTTGTGTATGTGTATCACATTTTCTTTATTCATCTGCCAATGAACATATAAGTTATATCTATGTCTTGGAAACTGTAAATAATGCTGTGATGAACATGGGGGTGCATATATCTTTTTGGGATACTGACTTCATTTTCTTCAGATACATACCCAGAATCAGAATTACTGAATTGCATGGTAGTCTTATTTTTTAATTTTTGAGGAACCTCCATACTGTTGTGCATCAATTCATGTTCTTACCAACAAAACACAGAAGTTCTCTTTTCTCTGCATTCTCACCAGCATTTGATATCCCTTGTCTTTTTGATGATAGCCATTCTAAGAGATATAAGGTGATAGCTTATTATGGCTTTGATTAGTGATGTTGAGTACCTGCTGGCCATTTGAATATCTTTAGAAAAATGTCAATTCAGTTCCTCTGCCCATTTTAAAATTACACACACACACACACACACACACACACACACACACGTATTTGTTTTGTTCTACTGAGTTGTATGAGTTGTCCTATTTGTTTAATTTTTATAATTTTTATTTAGTTGCTTGTGCTTTAAGCATCATATAAAAAATTACTGTCAAGAACCACGTCAAGAAGATTTTCCTGTTTTCTTCTAGAAGTTTTATGGTTTCTGGTCTTAAATTTTAAGTTTTTAATAAACTTTGGGTTAATTTTTGTGAGTGGTGTAAGATGGGGATCCAGTTTTATTTTTTTACAAGTGATATCCAATTTTCCCAGCACTGTTTATTGGAAAGACTGTCTTTATCCACTGAATATTCTCACCTCCCTGGTCAAATATCAATTGACCATATATGCATGGGTTTATTTATGGGCTCTCAATTCTGTTCCATTTTACGCCAGTACCATATTATTTTGATTAAAATAGCTTTGCGATGTAGTTTGCAAGCAGCAGGTGTAGTGCCTCTAGCTTTGCTCTTCCCTCTCAGGGTAGTTTTGGCTATCTGGGGTCTTCTGTGGTTCCTTATGAATTTTTGGATTGTTTGTTCTACTTCAGTAAAAAATGCCATTGGAATCTTGATAGAGACATCTTAATAATATTAATTCTTCCAATCCATGAACACAAAATATTTTCCATTTATTTGTGTCTTCTTCAATTTCTTTCATTACTCTCTTATAGCTTCTGGTGTAGAGATCTATTACCTCCTTGGTGAAAGACGTTCATAAATATTTTACTGTTTTTGATGCTACTGTAAAAAAGACTGTTTTTTGTTACCCTGTTTTCCAGTGTCTCTAGTGTCACTGCACAGATTCACACGTCTTTCCTGATTCAAGTGAGGCAGGCTGCTAATATTGCATAGAGGTCATACTTTGGGCTGAAACGTTTGACTAATGAGTAAACTTTACTTCCCTAGAGAGGACTGGTCTTGTAGAGCTTCATGGAGACCTCCTACAGCCTGGTGCTTAAGACAGTTAAGTGTAGTAGAAAGCTGTGGTGATGAATTAGTCTCCTTGTCCACTACATTATATTCTGCAAGAATAAGGATTCAGCCTTAGCTTTTCAATTATAGCAGGAAAGGGGCTGGTGTTCCCCAATGGTGAATGCTGAGCATAGCTGGAGGCCAAAGACCTGCCTGCTAACTGCTATAGATAATGCCACAGAGGGGTAAATCCTTCCTCCCCTCCCATACAATTTAGAAGCCCAGCAACTTAAGGGCCAATATACCTTCCTGGATTCTAATGTCTGGTCCTGCCATGTAGTTGTGCACTGTCTGAGATGTTAAAACCCTACACTTACTTCTCCCACTGTCTATGTTTCTCTGCTGATAAACTGAAGTCCAGCTAGCCTTCTGAGTGGGCTGCTTAGTCACTCATTGTTATTTGCTTGATACGAACTTTGGTTCTTACACTAAAATGTTCTTTTATGTTAATTGCAGAAAGTTAAATAAAAATGATGTATATTTAGTTAAGTGTTTAATTTCTCCTGCTCCCACTCTTACATAATATTGATGGTATATGCTACAGTAGATAGCATCATAAAACCGAGGACTAGAATGTAATGCAATATTTCAAATAATTAAAACAACGCACTCATTCTTGTCATCAAAAGGCGTTCAATAACATTCACAGAGCACCTACTCTACATAGCAAATGAGTCCCTGAGGGAACCATGGCCATTGTTTAAGAGAAAGTGTTTTAAACACAATTGCTTTTTTCTATGAATGGATCATAAATGATACCTGACAGTCTATAATAGTCATTAAGCTTTATACTGTTGAGTATGATTTTATCACATTTTGAAAGAATATTTGTCCCGAACATAGCACCTGTTTTTTTCCTTCTAATGGCTATTTTTGCTTGGAAGTTTAGAAATCACATTTCTTTAAGGAAATTTATCGTTTCATATTCCTTTTTTACACTATCATGCTTGATAGGAACTAAAATATCAAGAATATTACAAAACTACCTCCTACTTGCTTCAGCTCTACAGTTAGCTATCACCTAATCATGATTATATGAGTCATAAATACCCTCCCTGTTTCTTATATAAACTCTTAAATGTGTAGTAAGGTAGGCAGCTTCGGCTTTTACAATGCAGGTTTATTCTGTGCCTGTGGATAAACACAGAACCTACCTACCATGACCTATCATTTAATCCGCCTAATAGCATAAGCAGGGGCCCATTCTATTTTTACTATAAAGAGCCATCAAAAGACATAATGTAGTTGTAATAATAACTGAGTCATTTTTACTGTTTTCCTAAACATGTTTCTTGTCATTAGAAGATATAAAACATTAGTAGAACAGACAATAGAAAGCAAAGTATAAGTATGTAGAACTGAATAACCAATATAATAAACCAGTAGATTGTACATGAAAATATTGTCATGTACAAGAATTTAGAAGGTGAGAGTAAAATTTAACATTTAAATAAAAATATTTTTGGCTGCTGTGGATGTGCTGGTGGATGCGGTCAGCCCCTGGTATGTTTGTCTGAGAGGCTTGGCCACAACTGTTTCAGGTGTGCTGTGGTGGGTACACACACGCACACATGCACACATGTACACACAATGGAATATTACTCAGCCATAAAAAAGAAGAAATCTTGCCATTAACAACAACATGGATGGACCTAAAGGACATTATGCTAAGTGAAATAAGCCAGACAAATACCTTATGATTTCACTTATATGTGGAATCTAAAAAATAAAACCAATAAACAAAGATACAAACAAACAAAAAACCAGAAACAGACTTATAAATACAGAGAAAAAACTTGCGGTTTCTAGAAGAAAGGGTGTGGGGGGATGGGAAAAACAAGTGAAAGGGATTAATAGGTACAAACTTCCTATTAAAAATAAGTCACTGAGGGGCACCTGGGTGACTCAGTCGGGTAAGTGCCAGATTCTTGATCTCAGCACAGGTCTTGATCTCAGGGTCATGAGTTTGAGCTCCACATTGGGCTCTGCACTAGGCATGGAGCCTATTTAAAAAAAAAAAAAAAGTACAGCATAGGAAATATAGTCAATAATGTGTATGATGATAGATGGTAACTACACTTATCATGGGGGGCATTTCATAATTTACATAATTGTCCATCCACTATGTTGTATGCCTGAAGCTATGTCATACAATATAATAATGTATGTCAACTATACTTCAGTTTAAAAAACCAACTTGCTACAAAAAACTTAAAACAGGGGCGCCTGGGTTGCTTAGTCATTAAGCGTCTGGCTTCGGCTCAGGGCGTGATCCTGGTGTTCTGGGATCGAGCCCCACATCAGGCTCCTCCGCTAGGAGCCTGCTTCTTCCTCTCCCACTCCCTGCTTGTGTTCCCTCTCTCACTGGCTGTCTCTATCTCTGTCAAATAAATAAATAAAATCTTTTAAAAAAAACTTAAAACAAATGTTCATAGCAGCATTATTCATTTCATAATAGCCAAAAGGTGAAAACCAAAATGTCCACCAAGTAATGAATAGATAATTAAAATGTGGTATATTCATACAATGGAATATTATTTGGTAATAAATATGAATGAAGCACTCACACATGCTACAACGTAGATGAACCTTAAAAGCATTATGCTAACTGAAAGGTTCTAGACACAAAAAGTCAAAATATTATATGATTTCATTTTATGAAATGTCCAGAATAGAGGAATCCATAGTGACGGAAGGAAGATTAGTGGTTGCCTGGGGCTGGGAAGGGAGTTTGGAGGGAATGATAAGTGACTACTAATTGTATGGGGGGCTTCCTCTGTGGGGTGATGAAAATGTTCTAAAAAGTATTTAATTTAGGATGTAATAAATGACGTAATTGAAGATGGTACTATTTCCACATCTCACTCACGGGCATAAGTATGCACTCTTACCAAATTTACTGCCAATTTTTTTTCTACGAGACGTTAATGGGGTTAGTTTAAGATGTATGCATATACAGATGTATGCATTTCTCGTGATACTCAGGCAACACAAACCTACCCAGACTCACAGAATCAAGTATATGGCATTCTCCAAATAGAAAAGTCCTTTGCCCTTATCTGCCTCCTCCCAGCCCCAGGGGGATTAATTTTAAACTAAAAGAATTAAAATTTACTGTTCAGCTTTTATAATTCCCAAATTTTAAAGCACATATACATATGATCAAAGGCTTTTTGATCATGACCTATCTAGAAACAAAACTGGTATTTAATTATATAGAGAGTCTAAAAGCCTACAGATTAATTTGTACCATTTCCTTCTGCACTGGTTTATAGATCATCTGACTTACAGGGCACATTTAATTAAATGTTGTTTATATTTCTTGTTTTGTTTTATTAATTAAATTATATTCACATTTTCTTAAAGTACTAATTAAAAAACCCTGTGGCTTGGTCTTTCCAGTAACCAGGCCCATCCAGGAGCCCACTAAGGGTCACCTCCTCAGAACAAGAGACATTCTTACCACCCAGGAAATTGTAAGGGTTTCAGGAGTGCTGTACCAAGATCTAGGGGCAGAGACCAATATATTTTCTATTTTCTCACACAGGTACAATAAACTTTCAATATATCATCCTTAAATGAATGGGATCATAACTCCATAATAACAATGTCACATAAACACTTTTAGTGTTTGCTAATAAAGACACTTAGCAGTAAAATAGGAATGCGTTCTTACTCGTTGGTTACAGTATTCCTCAGTGATCTTCATATCTATGTGAGCTTGTGAAGGCCTTTAAATTAAGCATTAGCAGTAGAGCACACGGATTCACTCACTCGGCGACAGTAGGAGCTCTCTTCCTACCATCCCACCATTGAACTCCTAGAACGTCTTGGAACCCAGAGGGACCACATGATATAAATAAAAACATTAATTTAGGACTCTTGAACAGTAAAGATTCTAATGAATCACTGAATTTACATTTAGCTTACTAACACATTTTACCTAATGAAAACAGCAAAAATAATCCAATATTCTTAAACTACACACTTGAATATTTTTAAAATGTGTTGAACAGGTTTGAGTAATTATACAACTGCAAACAACTATTCTTAGCTACTTCTTTCATCTTCCCTAATCCTAGTAGCTATTAAACATCATTACAACCAGACAACTTGCTAACACTTGTAAGGGGAGGTGTTTCTGCTACTTTCTAAGCACAATTTGACAAATAAGATGAACAGAGAAATAAGGAAAGACATGACCGCTTGACCATTTCTACTACAGTTCATCGCTTCCTATATTTACTATTGTTTACCTTGCAGTGATTCTTAATTTAAGAGATTGGTCTGACTGCTAAGTTAGAGATTAGCTCTATTCAGGAATAGACACACATGATCTGCAACATACTAATTTCTTATTGCAGCACGGTTTTGGAATGTGAAAGTAAACAGATGTATTTTAAAGATTCTTGGACATGGATCCTAAACTCTTGATTATTCAATCTTGAGAACTGTAGAGAATTAAGTTTAAATTTGGAAACTGTTAACAGTTTTAAGTTAGAGTCTCAGGGCGCCAAATATTGAATCAGTAATTACTAATTAATATATGTATCTTTTTTGTGTGAAAATGCTTCAACTTATTTTTTTCTACACATTTGTTCATTTTAAGAATACATAATTCTGCTGATTCTGAAGACCCCCACAATTGTCTTGAGACAACTCCTTCTGGCCTCACATCCTTGTTTTCCTGATTTGCCACTTCCCAAAGTATGAAATAGAAGGCTGAAACCAGTCAAGGAAATGTGTACATAGTTTGGATTGTGTACTGACCTTAAAAGGTGTCTAAAGTGGCTAAAATTGGAAAAATAAGTTGGTGGAGATGGGAGATATTCCAAGCAAAAGATACACCATCAGAGAAGAATCTTAAACAGCAATGAGTATGATCAGATGGGAGAACAGTAATCTATTTTGTTAATCAACACAGGATTTATGTTGAATACTCATGAAATTAATACAAAGATAAGTATAATGCAAGATCAGGTTGATCTGGAATAGAATTTAAGATATGGTATGGAAGGAAAACAATATAGAGGCTCCAAAAGGAAGTGGTTATTGCTTGATGCACGGATGAAACTGGAAGCTAAGAGCAAATGTAAAGTCACTTTTCTAAAGTTCTGTAATTATTCTGTGCTGTACACCCTTTTGCCATCCTATCCCAAGGGAAGAATAGGGATCTAGTAAGAACACAGGCTCTATTAAGCAATCCAGATATGAATATTTCTTCCAAAACTGGAGATTTTTTTTTTTTAATTTTGGAAGGCTAATTTGTTGATTCGTAATTTCCTCAGTAAAACAGGATAATGTTATCTAGTCTTATGATTGTATTGGGATTAAACTAATTAATATAAAATAACCTATTCAAAGATAGGTATATAAAGATTTCCAGGATGATAAGTTGTTGTCTTTCTTGAGACTTAGATATTCTGCTAACTTTTGTCATAATATCCTAAACTTTATTTAGACCTTTGGGTTTTCCACAAAAGCATTCATTTACTCATTCATGTATTCATTTCAATCTCAATAGATGAATTAATATACAATATATGGCATCTCACTTTATTAGGGTCCAGTAATAGAAATATTTATGATAGTAAGGAAAGAAATAATTTATTGTAGTGTGTGTTACTTTTTTGTGATTTGCATTTGTTTATTCATATATGCATCTATGAACACAGATCTATTTCTATCATCTATCTTACCATCTTTGTAAAGTTTGTGTTACTTTTGATAATTTTTTCCCTTAAATTGGATATTGAAATTAGAAAACTTTAAAATCTTAAAGGTTTTAAAGGCAGGGTGCATGCTATTTATCTTTGAATCTTTAGCATTTACCTAGTTGGTTCTCAGTTAAAAAAACAAAACAAAACAAAAACAGCTGTTGAATAAATGAATGACTACACAAATGAAATAACAGTTTGGTTGTCTGGCCCTGAATGGTTAGACCTTAATAAGTATAGATAAACCAAAGCAGGAAAGTAAAAGAAATAGAAAGTTTAGAACTGCTAACCTTTATGTGCATTCACTATACTGTTTATTTTTTTAAATAAATGAATTTAATGTCATGTAACACTAAGACTGAAGATGATACATGAAAATAAGTATGAACATGTTAAAGTTCTGGGTTTGTTCACAATGTCTGTTATAGTCAAATAAAATTTGGTTCTTGGTTATTTTAAAAATCAAATTCATTCAGGCTGCCTGCTACTCTGGCACTAACGTGTGCAAGAAGCTCTTCTTAATGACCTACGACATTAGATGACTGCCCATGTTCAAAGACAAAAGGTGCAGCACAGACCTGATGATAGGATATCCCTAGTAATCAGGCTGCAGATACTCCAGTGTGATCGCTCAGGTACATGGTGGGACATTCTTTTTCTTTATTACCTAGTTTACTCTTGATTGCAGATCAAACACCTTCCCAGTTAGTCCATATTTTTCTGGTAGATCAGCAGAAAAAAAAACAAAACAGGATATACTGACCTTACTTCCTTTTTAAAGGTGCACGTTCAAAAGTCATAACAGAACCTAAATTTAAATTCACAGTACAAAAATTCATTCGAACTGCAAGTTTTAGTATATCCAAATCTATTTTGTGACTCAGCCTCAGCTGATGTGGTAGTAGAGACAGTGGCAGTTTCAAAGGGCCCAATGCCCTGTAGCCTGTGGTCCTGATGGGGAGAGATCAATATTACAAACGGCATTGAGGTATTAATTGTGTGGTCACCAGTGGCCTCAGGTGTCCTGCTATCTGGCCGTACAATTCTCATATGAGGCAAGCTTAGAGATGCTAGTTCTAAGGGGGGGCCTGAAGAAAATATGTTTTAGATTTTGATCTTGAGAGTCAAAGGCCATGTCTCAAGCAGGTGTCTAGGTGAGCACTATCTTATTTTCTGCTATTTGGAAGTTTCAAATATACTTATAACCCTCCAAATAATTTATTAAGGCCCAAACCCTATGGACCACCAGATATATACACATGATCTCCATACTTACATGTCTCTAAATATCTGAAATTTAATTTCTCCCGAATTGAGCTCTGCTTTCTAAATCTAACATTGTATCTGCCTCTCCATCCATGTTCCTCATGCCAACAAATGGCTTCTCTATGCATACTATTGTTTAAACCGAATGCCTGGATATTGGAGATGGGTGAGGAAGAGGAATTGTCAAGGATGAATACCAATCACTAAATGTTGTCAATCTACAAAATATATCTCTGTCATTTGATCCTTCTCCATGTCCTTTGTTCCACCTCTTAAAAACCATGCTTCTCTTCTGGCCTCTGGCTTTCTTGCTAATATATCTAGTCCCTTTTTTTGCCTTCACATGACCACCATCTCCAATCTATTTTACTTATACTGGTGTTTCCAAAGCTAAATCACATCATGCCACTTACATAGTTAGATTCTTTCAACTAGTTCTTATTGCTCTTATCTTAAGGTCCAAATCCCTACCTAAACATGGAAGAAATAAGGAAAGAAGAGAAAAAAGAATGGAAGGAGGGAGAGAAGGAGAAAGGGCATACATGATTTTGACTTTAGTGACCAAAATAATCCCATCTTTTGTTCATCTCACTTGGGCTCATTATATTTAAGCCACATTAGTTTTATCTAATTTCTTCTGGCCCTCAACTGCATTGTTTTCTAGATTTAGAATGCTCTTCATTACCCTTCTCTTCAACTGGATTACTTTTATACCCTCAGAATAGTGAGCTCCCTTAGAAAGAACTAGTTGCTTCCCAAATCTTATTCCTTTACGTGATGTTAAAGTACCATGCATACTTTTCTTTAATGGTACTTATCACAATGATATTTTATGTCAAGTGCATGATTATTTGCTTAAGTTTGTTTCTCACACAAGATTGTAATCTATATGACGACAGGGACATCGTACGTTTACTTTTCTTTCTTCCAAATTTTTACTGATGCCTCATGCATAGGAGACTTTGAATATATACGATCATTGCCTGGTTTAGTAAAAATGCCAGTGAGGAAGTGAGGGGGAGAGAGAGGAAATTGGAGAAAGGTGGTGAAAAGATGCAAACTTCCAGTTACAAAATCAGTAAGTACTAGGGATGTAATGTACAACACGACTATAGCCAACACTGCTGTATGATACCTAGAAAAGTTGTTAGGACAGTAAATCCGAAGAGTTCTCATTGCAAAGACATTTTTTTCTTTTGTTCTTTTTTTTTTAAATTTCTTTTCTTTTTATTGTATCCATATGAGAAGACAGATGTTAGCTGAACCTACTGTGGTAATCACTTCACAAACTTATACAATGATGTAATGTCAATTGTTTCCTAATAAAACAAGAAAGAAATAGACAGAATTTTCTTGTATGGAAAAAAAAAAGATACTAGTGAATGGAATCACAGTGATTGGCAGCAATGAGGTGAAAAATTACACTTAAAAATAATGGTGGTAAAAGTGGCAGGGGAGAGAATTACAGACCCAAGTTTATTTTTCTATCAATAAGCCAAGAGACAGATATCAAATGCTGGTATCCTTTATTACACAGCAAAGTCCCTCAAACAATTATTAGGGAATGATTGAACGTACTACAGAAGTCTAAACTCTAGAGACAGATTAAGCAATGTATATCCCTTAAAGAAAAATCTAAATGCCAAAATAATGTGCAAACCAATATATCTTTTAACAGCGGTCCTCAAATTCTGGTCCCTATACCAACTGAATCGGAGTCATCCATGATCCTTGATAAAATATGGATGTCTGTGTCCCTGCACAAACTTATTTGATGTGACTCTCAAGGAGAGGGAAGCAAACACAATTTTTAGAGGAAGTACTGCAAATGATTCTTATGTTTCAATGCTTGAGAAAAAGAGCAATTGTTTGCAGTGGTTGAGAACTGACCAATTAGAAAATGTCTGTGTAGCTAACATGTAATTTTTAGTTAATGAAAACTTGAATACTCACTACTTATCCCACAAAAGACTGGAAACGACATCGACTGACAAAAAAGAGTTATTGAAGCTCCTTTAGAGAATGCTATCATGTCATAAGTGAGAGTACTGTGGTAGAAAGGAGACTATAAAATATTGATGGACTATTGACTAGAGGTGGAGAGGAGGATAAAAGCAAATTATCTGAAAGCACAGAGAAACTGCCTGTCTCCATGTCATGGAAAAGAGCTTCAATATTAACATCAATGAGTAATAAACTAAAATGCCTTTTCCTTTTTAAAATATCAGAATTGTATTCATTTCAGTTTCAGAGAGACCACAGTTTTTTTCCCTTTTGTAATTATATTTTCTAGAAAGCAAGAAAAGTGCACTTCAGCAAGGCGATTTTAAATGCAGATCTTGTAATGATTAAAGGCTGTGGTACCGTGGCTGCTTTCATGAAACAGTCCAACAGTTGAGCTGATTTGGAGTTCTCTTGGTTTAGATTTAATTTCCAAATTATTAACAAGTTTCACCTGTCCAAATATTGTTCAAAATAAAAAATATGTTGGTAAAACTTAAACATTTCCATTTTAGGCTCCTGCTCTTAGTAGCTGAGTCTTGCTGGAGAAAATTACACTGCAATGAAAACTGGTGACATGACAAATTTATGCTTTCTGACTTAAAGTAGAATCCTAGATTGATCAACAATCTATTTTCATGACATTACACCTCAAAAAATAAAACCAAGAGCATTATCTACAATAACCAAATTAAGGAAACAGCCCAAGTGTCCATTGACTGACGAATGGATAAGGAAGCACACACACACACACACACACACACACAAATGGAATTATTACTCAGCCATAAAAAAAGAATAAAATCTTGCCCTTTGCAATGATCTAGATGGAGCTAGAGTATTATGCTAAGTGAATAAGTCAGAGAAAGACAAACACCATATGATTTCACTTACATGTGGAATTTAAGAAATAAAACAAACAAGCAAAGGAAAAAGACAGAGAAAGAGGCAAACCGAGAAACAGATTCTTAACTATAGAGAATAAACGGAGGGTTAGAGGATGGGAGTTAGGGGATGGGTAAAATAGGGGATGGGGATTAAGGAGGGCACTTATTGTGATGAGCACTGGTATGTATGGAAATGTTGAGCCACTATATTGTATACATGAAACTAATACTACACGGTATGTTAACTGATTGGAATTTAAATAAAAAACTTACAACAAAATCGGCCACACATGTTTTTTAACTAGGACCAGGTGCAGCATGCTAGTCTTGACTAGAGAGACTTGACAGGACGCTAATTACGAACAGTGTGCTATGTCAAAGTCTTGTTCCAACAAATAATACTAATTGAGGAGTCAAAAATTTGGAAGCAGCACTTCCCAGTTTATGTTGAATCTTCCCTCAAGAGCCACCATCAGCCCGCCTAGGCTGTAGATAAAATTTAAACTAAAATCTTTCTAAGTAGTGACACTCAAACAATATTTTTGATACGGCGGTCATCTTTAACACAACATTTCCTATAAATGCTGGGCTTCCTGATTTCTAAGTTTCTAAAAAGAAACTGAGGTAAAAGAGACATCTTGACTATTTTGGAGGATCTTTTTGAATGTTTTATGACTATCTGCCTGTTTCAATATTGGTGAAAGGATAAATAATAAATTGACATCAAAAAATTAAAAATAAAAACAAGATATATCAGAAAATAAACAAAAAAGATGTGTATTCATGTCCACAGTACTCTTTGTGAAAGTTCTTTTATCCACTTCCCCTAACCCAAAGAATTTCTCTTTTTCTTTCAAGATCAATTTCAAATATTATGTGTTCGATTAAATTTATCTTATCTTGACTCTCCCAATCCTCTCTCTCCTTTAAAGTCATAATTGAACTTTTTTCTTCGTGTGTTCATAACATATTCTAGATGTTTCTACTTATACTTTAACTTCGTATCTTTAAGTGAGAGCATATAATGTTTCTTACTAGTCTTTCAGATCTCAAGATCAGGGGCATTGAATGAGTCGTTTCTATCTCCTGGCCTTATGTTGTGAAACCCAGACAGTTCAGTATCTGGCTCTGTATTTTGATGGAATAGGGATTAAGTAAATGTTCCAAACATACATGAAATATTCAATATGAGTGCACCACGGCATGTTTAAGTAATGTTATAATTGTAAAGAAAATAAAATTGGGTGAGATTAAATAATTATAGAGACAGCCTGGGTACTTAATTATGTTTATACTTTACTCTCCTATCTCCTATAATTTTCTGATTTAAGATATTCTGGTATCTATGCTAAAGTTTTAATAAAGAAGTGCTATATTTAATCAGGCAATTTTCTGGTATATCTCTAAATTGAGTATTAACTTAATAGAAAAAAATTATTATTTGGCAGGTAATTATCTCCTAAAGTTCATTTCATAAAATAGTCCAAGATGCATTCCTGGTAGATGCAAGTCTTCTTCAAATTTCTTTACAATAGAAATTGAAATAAATTTATGAAGTAAATTGACATTTTCACCATGTTTTGAATTGTGTTTTGTACTATCTTGTTCGGAGGTTAATTGTGAATATAATGAAATTGTAATAATAACTTGCATGAAAATTTCATTAGCAGAAAATATAGGTCAAAAGATGTGTGGCAGGACGCCCAGTGTTTAAAGAATCAAAGATTGTGATTTACTTACTAAAATTATAAGCCAAAACCAGGATCACATCATTGATTTTTAAAAAGCAAATCTGCATTCTAGGTTATCCACTACTTGTTACCACTTAAAGTCACTATCATGAGAACAACAGAATTAAAAAGAAGTGAAATGACTGAGCATACTGTCTTTGACTCCAAACAAATTAAATATATTAAAAACATACATATATAATTTTCCCTAACTTATGATATTTATATGATCTATTCTTTAAAATACGTGTCCATGACACACAGACACACACGCATATACACATTACGTATACATAGACTCAATAACATATAATAGTATATTTCATTAGCTTTGGTTATGTAAACTACCTATCTTTTTGATCATTTTCTTGGCCTTTCTCTGAATTGTTTCAAGAAATAACTCTTATTCAGTTCTTCAGTTTCATGCCTTTTTTCCCTTGATAAAATCCAAATTCTACTAATTTGAGTTTCCTGAGATAGATAATTCTCTTGTCTAGCGCTTGAGTCAGTCTTAGTTTTACCATTGCCAATACAGTGGTTTTACCTACAAATGTCACAGAATGAAAGAATAGTATTTTAAAAGGAAAAGTGGGGGGGGGGGAAGGGAAAGATAACTATGAGCAAAAGAATGTCCAGAGTAGAATCATAGCTGTCACTGGATAAAAGGGAAAAATATTTTGCTTTGATTCATGGATAAAAGGGAACCAGAGGAGAGTGACATAATCATAATATTCAGCTAGAAATAACTTGGGAACTCCTTTTTAGACAACTGATTTGGAAAGAGACCAGGGAATGGGATTAATATACAATACAGAAGGTCTGGATTACTTTGTGTAATGGGAGAAAATAACAATTGGCTAGATTTTAATGAGGGAAGAGAGTTCACAGTACTAATGCATGTACATTACCAAATAACACATCTTTTTTGCCTTGGCCCTCGGCCAGTCACTCTTATGATTCTGAATCCATGCTGAACTGGGTGTTTAGAGGAACTCTTGAAATAGATTTTTGAATATAACTTAGGAATATGACAAAGAAGAATGTGTTTGGAAGCGCATATTAGAAAGACACTTTCCAAGCACTGGGGAAAAATAATTTCAGCAGAACATTTGTGAAGTTATACTGAAGGAATGTTGGACATACTAATATAGGTATAAAACTGTCAAACTACTCTAGGCAATTTTAAGCTGTGTTTATTTTCTATATTCACAGCACTCTAACAGACTTTTCCTAATTTCCACCTCCCCATGTCACATTTGTTATTTTTTTTTATAACAGTTACCATTATGGAGATATTTTGTTTACCAATATAACTCAAACACATACAAAAAAATTACTTGGGATATGATACTGCTTTATAAATATTGTTGAACACATGAAGAGTTTTTACCAATAACTTTTATATTAGAATTATATCTGCTAAAATATAAAGTATTTTTTGTGTCTTGTCACCATAGTAAACCTTTGCTGACACTTGAACCCCATTGTAAAAATTATTCTAAATTATATCTTAATCAATGAAGCAAAGGAATCAATGAAAAGCAGTTCAATTGTCTCTTAAATTTATACATTTCATGTTAATAACATATATTCTTTAATTTCATCAGGGCTATGTTGTGGTTAGTATTTAAGCAAGGGACCCTCAATCCATTCGCGGCCTTACTTTCTAGGTAACCTAATGCACATTCTATTCCCTTAAGTGAGTCATCCAAAAATACCTGAATCTTCAGGTAGTTGCCTCCCTCAGAGGCGAAACTGACTGAGGAAAACAAAAACAAAAACCACATACACAACATTAAAAGAAACCATCAAGAGCGTCCAAGGAAAATCAATGCATGCCTTTGTTATAAAATATTAAGAAAACTCAAAATTACAAGATATACAAGAAAACAAAAGAAAAGAAAAGAAAAGAAAGAAAGAAAGAGAAATTAATGCCAGAGGAAAACAGATAACTGAGAAAAAAAGACCATAATTCAAAAAATAAATAAAATTCTTACTCTGTGAAAGTTTAATTTTCCGGGTACACAACAAAATGGACAATGTAAAGGTTTAGTAGTTACCCATCATTTATGAATTATTTCAGTCACTCAGTTTTAATGAATTAATAGTTAAGAAAATAAGATTTGCTTAAATATTAATACAAACACTCAAATCTTTGATTTTTATTAGTTTTACTACATTAATAGGTACAACTAACAACTTTTTAAAATCTTTTTAATATTGTATACCAAGCTATACTTCATGTTACTTTCAAAGAGATTTACTAGAATTGCAATATTCAATATTGAATGAAGTCAGCATCAATCATCAATAGGTACTGCTTTTTTATCAAAAGATACTGCTTTTTTTTATCAAAAGATACTGCTTTTTAGACAGTATCTCTGTCTAGATGTTCTTTTATGCAGAAAATTTTAAAGTTTCCTCTTTAAGTGCTATCTTAATCCTACAAAGCTCAATACGCCTGTCATATACTCAACTATGAGAGGTGTATAAGTGGGTCAAATGAAAGGGAAAAAAAAAACCCCAAAAAACAAAACAAAACAGTACTATGTTTAGACATCCAGCATCCAGCCAATTGTATAAAAAAAGGAATATTGAACTAAATCATAAGGATCTCCTGCTCGAAATCACATGAATATGTCTATAAACAACATGGAGTCCCTTGGGACACCATACTTTGAGACTTATACAAAGTGACGGGAAATAGATTTTTACAAGAAAAACAATTAAGAAAAAAAGAAGTCTAAGTTTACATCATGTTGTTACTTTTGCTTTTCTTCATAAAACTCATGTGAAGCATACTGATATGGATTTAAGCACACAATAATTGCCAGCAAATAATCACTGCATGTTTGAGAATACCAAAAAAAAGAAAAAATAGAGAAATCACATCAAAGTAAAATATGTAAAAAATATTACATTAAATAAGAAACAAAAAATCAGTAATGGAAAAAATATAAATGTCAAGGATAAAAGTCAGTAGTGCCATTGTTATACGTTTAGTTTATTGTAGAGAGATAATGCATTTTAAAGTGTACATGATATATAATTGTAGCTGGGATAGTTATGTAATTAAGACGGCTTGCTGCCTTCTGTTATAATCCCCACCCACTCGAGAGACGACAGATGGGTAATTTTAAGCTTTTAGCTGCAGAGAGGGGGTGGGCTTATTGCTTCATCTGTCAGGTAAGGCATTTTGCAGTCGTCTTCAACTCCATTAAGGCTTCCCCATCTCAGAAGAAATACATTTCAGTATGGAAAATAGGTTGTTTGGGTATATTTACGCGTCACCTCTCTCGTCGCTTCAGCTGTCCTATGTCAAATTTGTCCTCCGAACTCTTCTGCAAAGCCAATGACAAATTTGGCAGTATTCCTGCAACCCACAGAAACAAGATAATTAGGCCTGGAACTTCAATCAGCTTTCCATATCTAAACATTTTCTTTTCTTCCAGGCTGACCCTAAACAAGACACAAAGTAATGTTTTTACCCTCTTTCTCCTTTCATTAACTGACAATAAAACTTCTTTTCTCTGATAGTGTATCATTTACTGGTTGATTGTACTGCAAGGTTAGGACCAGTACGCTGGACACTGAATGCACTGATACTGTTGTGGTCCAATTTTTCAGAGCATGCCAATTTATTTTACTCAAAATCAATTTAAAGGATAATTAACTATAAGGCACCACATCTTATTTTTAGTATTCTTTTTACTGGAAAGCACTGAGAAAATGACAGGTGATTTTAAATACTCTTGAAAGGGTAGCCATACCCTGTGGCTATGAAAATAATAAATGGTATTAGAATATTTAAGAAGAACTAGAGGAAGGAAACTGCTGTAACTACATATGCCAACAAATCCATTTATTCAGTTAGCAAATTGAGTAAAGCATACGAAAAGCCCAAGATAGTCTGTTTCTTTGTTGAAGAGGAATTAGTTATGGACTATGCCTACAGTCATCAGTTGTAATTAAAGCAGGTGAGGGAATCTGGTGAGAACAGTTTTATGTATATCTAAATATAGCAAGGCATTATGTAAAATCTGTCAGTAAATAGTCTCCAAGAAGTTTTCAGATGTGTTTGTTATTTAATGTACCACGATTTTTAAATTCACCAAATGATAGTAGAATGATCTAGAGTTCACCTCTTAATTTGTAAATATAGCATGCATGAGGTATCAAGGAATCCCTAATTTTTTTTCAGATTTAAGATATAGTATGCTTGTGAAGCTAATCGTGAAAACAGGAAAACATTCACTAAGCTAAGAACTATCCTGTAAACTCAAATCCTGACCACCAAAAATGATAAAAACTGCTTCTCAATTTTTAAAAAAGATTTTATTTATACATTTGAGAGACAGAGAGAGAGAGTGAGCATGTAAGCAGGGACGGGCAGAGAGAGAGGGAGAAAGAATCTGAAGCTGACTGCAATGAGAGCAGAGCTGGATGCGGGGCTCTATCCCACAAGCAAGAGAACATGATCTGAGCCAAAAGCAAGAGTCAGATGCTCAACTGACTGAGCCACCTAGGTTCCCCATAAAAAGTGCTTCTCAATTTTATAAATAAACTAATTTCTATTTCTACATACATAATGTGATTGGTTAAACTCAACTGTTTGCACATAAGTGTGTGTGTGTGTGTGTGTGTGTGTGCATGTGTGTGCATGTGCATAGGTGGGTGGGTGTCTAGAATTTTATCCAATAAACACTGTAATTCTATGGGGCGCCTGGGTGGCGCAGTCGTTAAGCGTTTGCCTTCAGCTCAGGGCCTGATCCCGGCGTTATGGGATTGAGCCCCACATCAGACTCCTCTGCTGGGAGCCTGCTTCTTCCTCTCCCACTCCCCCTGCTTGCGTTCCCTCTCTCGCTGGCTGTCTCTCTCTGTCAAATAAATAAATAAATCTTAAAACAATAGCAACAACAACAACACTGTATTTCTAGCATTCGTAGCTTGGGATATGTAACAGCCAATTTGTTTCTTTCCCTTAGCTAAAATAACACATTTCTATTTAATTGAAGTCTCAAATACTGCTTGATTTCACATTAGAATTGTGATGTTGCTAAATGAATAAATGGATTTGCTGGCATCTAACGGTACAATATATTGCAGACTGAATTTCCTGTTGGCGAATCCCTGGAATTTCAAGACTTTCATTCATATATTTAAATGTAAAATTGCTGGTTTAAATAATGAGTGAAAATGAAATGGGCCAACAGCCTTGTTCCACTTTTTTATTCCATTTAAATAAGATATAACATGAGTTTCCAAGTTGTAACTGCCATTATAGCATATTCCCCAGGAAAACAACATAGGACTACGCAAAATCAAAGCTGGAGTTTTTATATTTTAGAAAAGTTATTGTAAACCCATATTTTTAGTTTTTGGAGTTTTTTATTCTGTACTTAACATTACAACTATTATATTTGAGTGGATGTGTGCCAGAAATAGAATATTCACTAAAAATTATTTATATGTTTGTTTTCTATTATACTTACATTTGTAGGCTAATTTAAAATTTATTATTACACTATGAATTTAGCAAGCCTAAAATTTTTAAAAGAGAGAAAATTCTTGGCCTAGTTATGAATAAAGAAAAGTAAAAATAACAAGCAGTGAGCAACACATTTAACCATAAAACAGAGGAAATTGCTTCTTCTCTCAAATGAATTAGAAAGTAGAGAGGAAACCAAAGACTTGATAGCATTTTACTGAATTTGAATTGGTAAACTTAATTTTAGTAACAATTGATGAAGAATATTATATAATTTAATTATTCTGTAATCCTTAACATGAAAAGTAAAAAGAATCAAAACAAAACTTTTCATGAACTCAAACTAGGAATGAATTTACCAGATCCCATAAGCATCAGGAGATATGGATTAAATGCAGTATAGTTTGAAACATCAAGAAAAAGAAGCTGAGGACACTCACCCTAGGCTTCTGCTGTACTTACGGTAAGGAGTGGTAAAGAATGAAGGGAAGTGGTTTCAAAGGATCAAAACTTTCATTCATTTTGGCGGAGGAATACAGAAGTGCAGTCAGAATGCAGAAAGAATACAGAACAAGAAAACTATAGATCCATTTTATCTATCAACAATACCAAATTTTAGAAGTAACAGTGGTTCATGTAAAAATAAGAAAAAATTTTTAAAATTCATATGTATTTATTTACATATAAATACAAATATATATGAATTATTGAAAGTTTAGAGTAAATATTTCTATACATTGTATATTTTATATATGTACACACATACAGTAAACATATATCTAATATATATTATATATACATTCATTGTGTAATTATATGTGTAATATACACTCACCTACACATATACACACACACATATGCACACATGGTTTGTTTTCTCTAACTTGGTGTCCTCATCAGAAAAACATCAAAAGGTTATAAGTCTCAGAAATGAAGGGGGAAAATATACATTACATCATAAACAAATAGTCCAGGTATCAGTCAAACCATAAACAATGAAGTAAATTCGTCTAGAAAAATTGTACAATCTTCAATATAAGGTTTTCTTTTGATAACGAAGGCCATATCTTTATAATCTTGTAGCACAGGAATTGAAACAAACAGAAAAAGGTTGGGAAAACACTTCCATAATCAGATACCCATAGTTGTTAATCTATATTTATCCTTTTCCTCTGAGAAGAAGATTAATAGAAAATGTTCTTTTGTAACTCTCTAAAGAGACCACCAAACAACCTCCTAAGAAAACAATTCCACCTACAGTGTCTTTTGTTGCCTGATAGACACAAATTGACCAAGTAAACAGCGAACGCCTCAGACCCAGCACAAAATTCAAATGACCAGAGCTTTCACATTTCTACCAAAGAAGAAAAAAATCTAAGGACATAAAAGAAAAGGGATATATTTTTTAAAATATAAGTTCATATAAAATCAGAAAAGAGTAAAGATCAATATGATTGATTATCATGCAAGAAAACTAAACAAAACACAAACTATGAAATATAAGGGATAGAAGTAAAAAATGAGCTGCGTTGAAGAAGTGTGAAAAAATGAATTTAAGGAAAAAAGTGTCATTGTATAACTTAAACCCAAGTAAGTGACAGAAAATGCCACATTTGCACTGTTCTAACTTCAAGTAATCATCATGGAAGAAAGTTCAAAATATCACAGTGCGTTAAAAAACAATAAAGGATAGCAGATTGAATGGCTAGCCAATGAGGGTACTGCAAAAAGTTCTGTCTCGCCATGACAGAGGATTTTATATGGGATGAATCTATCCCACTGAAAACAACTATGATATCTGTATAATACGTAGGAATGCTTGGTTAAAGGAATTTTAGAGAAATCAACACAGGAAGCATTTGAGAGAGTGCTACTGAAAAGAAAATGAAATAATAAGAAAGTGAACATCACCTTACCATAGCATTTTTCCTGAGGCCATTGGTCAACTGCTATGTGGTAAAATAGGTCTTGGCAGATTACTGCAGCCACACTGGGCAGAAGCTGAAGACTGGATTTGTCAAAGTGGCTAGAAGTGGTGGGGTGGGGGAGGGGGAAGGCTGAAGAAAAGAGAAAATTATGGGAGTGATCACAAAAATCTACAACCTCCCTTTGAAGAAACTGCCGGCTACTGATTTCATCATATACAGGTAACACTCTGATAAATCTAGCATAAAGCAGAAGCAAGAGAGGCTAAAAAGCTGAAATTTTAGCAGATATTCACTGCCGAGGAGCTAAGAAGTTGGAGTTTAATGTCAATGTAGAGTGTTTGTGGTAAATACTCAAGATTTAAAAAAATTTTTTTAAAAAGATGTTATTCATTTATTTGAAAGAGAGAGAGGAGAGAGAGCAGACTCCCCACTGAACAGGGAGCCAGATGCAGGACTCGATCCCAGGACCCTGAGACCATGACCTGAAGGCAGACACTTAATTGACTAAGCCACCCAGGCACCCCTAGTCTAGGCTTTTAGCTGAGACTCCAGAAGTCATGCAACTAGGAAGAAAGGAATATTGAGATACCAATATTGACAGAAGTTTAAAATAAACCTTTTACAGAATTGAGATAGTCTAATTCTATCCCATATTCTTGATGGAATAGAACTTAACACTTACAGAGGAAAAAAAATAAAATGTAGTCTAAAGTTACTACAAATTTTAATGTGTGGTGTCTAATACCAAAGTAAGAAGTATTTCATAAGTTATCTGTAAAGAAAAACCAATTGATTAAAGACAAAATATAAAAACTTATAGAAAAGAGATACAGAAATGACTTGGATTTTGGCAAATCAGACTGAAATTCTCAGACCCAAAATTTTAGTATAGTTATGTTAATTATGTTGAAGCAAATTAAGCAAAACATGAAAAAATTAAGAGACAGTTTAAATCTTTCCAAAAAACTTAATAAGATAGTAAAAGAGAACAATGCTATAATTGAAATTAATAATTTAATGGATGATGAATTTAATAACAGGTTAGATACAAAAGAAAAAACAATCATGAACTAAAGATCAGGTTAGTAGAAAGAATTAAAGCCAGGGAGGGAAAGAAAAGAATGCAAAAATACGGAAATGATCATCAAGGACATGTGAACGTCATGCCAAAGTCTAATATAATTATAATTCAGGTTCAAGAGGAAAGGAAAGACAGAATAGGGTAGTGAAAATACTAGAAGAAACATTGGCTAAAATTTTTCAAATGGACAGAGATATTCAACTCTATAAATATTTTTATAATATTAAAGCTCAACAAAATAAATACACAGAAAATCATACTTAGATACATTATAGTAAACCTATTTTAAAAAATCAACACAAAAAAAATTGAAGATAACTGAAAGGAAAATGCATTATTTTCAAAGAAGCAACAGAAAATATACAGATTTTAAAAGAGAAATCATGGAAGCCAAAGACTAATGGATTAAAATCTTTAAAATGCTGAAAGATGCTGGATGCCTGGGTGGCTCAGTTGACTGAGCAGCAGGCTCTTGGTTTTGGCTTGGGTTGTAGTCTCATGGGTCACATGGGATCCAACCAAGGTAAGGCACCTGTTCTGCTCTGAGTGTGCTTGGTATTCTTTCCCTCTTCCTCTCCCGCCCCCTCTTTACCTCCCCCCACACATTCCGTCTTTCTCTATCATAAATAAATAAATAAATAAATAAATAAATCTTTTAAAAAAAGTGCTAAAAGATGCTCAACATCACTCATTATCAGGGAAATGTAAATCAAAACTACAATGAGATATCACCTCACACCTGTCAGAATGGCTAAAATAAAAAATACAAGAAGCAACAAGTGTTGGTGAGGATGTGCAGAAAAAGGAAATCTCTTCTCTGTTGGTGGGAATGCAGACTGGTGCAGCTACTATGGAAAACACTATGGAGGTTCCTCAGAAAGTTAAAAATAGAACTACCTTATGATCCAGCAATCACACTACTGGGTATTTACCCCCCAAATATCAAAACACTAATTCAAAGAGATATATGCACCCCTACGTTTATTGCAGCATTATTGACAATAGCCAAATTATGAAAAAAGCTCAAATGTCCATTGATAGATGAAGAGATGAATGGATTACAGAACATGTGGGGTATGCATACATACACACACACACACACACACACACATATATACATACGTACATATATATATGTATATATAATGGAATGTTATTCAGCCATAAAAAATGAAATCTTGTCATCTGCAATAACATGGATGGAGCTAGAGAGTATAATGCTAAGCTAAATAAGTCAATCAGAGAAAAACAAATACCGTATGATTTCACTCATATGTGGAATTTAGGAGACAAAACAAACAAAGAGGAAAGAAGACAGAGACAAACCAAGAAACAGACTCTTAACTATAGAGACAAACTGATGGTTACCAGGGAGGTGGGTGAGGGGAAGGGTGAAATAGGTGCTAGGGATTAAGGAGTGCACTTGTCATCAGGTATGGAATTATTGAAACAGTATATTGTACATCTGAAATGAATATAACACTACATGTTAACTAACCTGGAATTAAAATTAAAAAAAAAATCTCCACTAAAAAAAGAAATAAATAAAATGCTGAAAGAAAAAAAGAATGTCAACCCAGAATGCTGTAACAGATAAAATATTCTTCAAACTAATGGCAAAATAAAGATATTTTTAGACAGACAAAAGTTCAGAACCAACAGATCTGCACTAGAAGAAGAAAAATAGTATCAGATGTAACTGGAAATAAAACAAAGGATGAAGAGTATTGACAAGGTAAATAATCTAATCACACATAGTCATCGTTTAAATGACTATTATGATGACATTATTATAATACTGGGTTCAAAATACATGTAAAGATTACATATATGACAGTGATAGCACAAAAGATTGGTGCAGGGTATAGCATTTATATATATGTAAGGTTTTTACATATTTACAGAAATGGTAAAAATACTAATTTTTAAATCATTAAATATTTGGTAAATAATACACTTTAAAATACCTCAAATTTAAATATAAGGAATCATAATGGAAATCAGAAAATTTTTGATTTAAAAGTTAATAAAAATAGGACTTTCAAAATGTGTAAATTGCAACTAAAGCTGGAATCCGACATTTACACATTTAAATGCATGCATTTAAAAAATCAGGGGCACCTGGGTGGCTCAGTGGTTAAGTGTCTGCCTTCTGCTCAGGTCATGATCCCTGCTCAGCGGGAAGCCTGCTGCTCCCTCTCCCACTCCCCCTGCTTGTGGTCCCTCTCTCACTGCCTCTCTCTGTCAAATAAAATAAAATAAAATAACCTTAAAAAAATAAAAAAAAAATCAGTGATCCAAGTTTTATGTCGTATGACTAGAAATAATAACAAAAAAGTAAAGCCAATGACTAGAGAGAAGAAAATAATAACATTCAGTGAGATGGCCAGCTATAAATGTTGGTAAGAGTCAAAACATTTCCCTGAAGTAGCTTATAATCAATTAGAAATCATAAAGAAAACTCTTAATTGAAACATAAGCCATATCTACTTATAATAAACTTTGTAATGGAAGGAAATTTTCTGAGGAAAACACAATTTTAAATGAAAAATGTATTAAACTTGAAGAGCATTGTTCTCTTTGGTAATTATGTCAATTATTTAAAATTTAAGAGAAAACTGAATCATGGGCTATTGGGTTAACAGAATCCTCATACTGCTGCATCTGGGTGTTGGGTGGGAACAAGGAGACCTTGTCCTCTTGACTGTGCCTACCACACAACATAAGGCTAGGAGGTATGAGAAACACCACCGGCAGCCTGTCCCTCCCTAGAGAAACCTTAGCTTCAAACTGGGATCCAGGAAGACAGATTCTGCACCTGCCAAGAGTTGAGCACACTGGGTACAGAGCTTTTGTAACAAGTTGCTGGCAGGAGTGGGTGGGATAAGGTAGCAGGTTGTAATTCAAATACCAGAGACTGTGGCTATTCTTACCAACAAAGAGCAGATTTTCTTAAATGAAGAATTCTCCATTTGCTGTATGCCCTTAGGACAAATTCTAGAGAATATAAATTTAAAAAAATAATTTTCACGGTTAAACTGTTTTGCCCAGAAAATGATGCACTGAACTCCTTACCCACCCATATGGAAGCCACGCATTAAAATATATTCTAAAACTCCATTATGACACTTGAATATAAATACCTGAAACAGGAAGAACAATGAACAAAATAGAAAAGTCAAATTGCATTGAACAACATGAGTTTTTATGTGATAATTATATTCCAAGTCAGTCTGAAAAGTTTATTAAAAATTGTTTTTGGTAACTTATTAAAATAAAACAATTCTAGTTTTCTTTACCCTGTTTACTAACATAAGTTCCAGATTAGAATCTTGGCCCCAGTGATTTCAGCCACTGTCACTACTGGATTAAAAAGAAAACAACAAAAATACTATATGTGAGATTCTCTAATGTTTCATCTTCTTTGTTGACTCAGTGAAAGTCTTTAAGCTTCTAGGCAAAGGCAGAGCATTCAGATAGAAGGAGTCTGGGTTTCTAGATGTCTGCCTGGAGCAGAGTCCTCCAGACAATTTACAAGAAACTGCAATGCGAGTAATAAATAAGCTGCTGTTGTGTTGAGTGAGTAACATACAGAAGCCAGACAATTTATAACTCACTCCAAAGGCAACAGTGCTATCCAGTATCTGTAGGCAGCAGCTACAATACCCACGATCGAGTGACCTCAGAGATGCAGCTTTGGTGGCAATTTTGACTTCCTAACTTTCCTTTGTTCTTGATTTTTTTTCTATGAGATTTTTGAAATACATAATATTCTCTACATAAATCTTTTTCTAAGTTGCACAGAGATGATTCCTACGACTTACATTTAAAAATCTTAACAGTGACATCTTTTTTAATTTAAAAGTGTTCTTCTTAATCAATAAAGAATAATAAATGATTTGACAAAACACGTTATAGAGTATATGTATTAAGTCCCTTTGATGTTTAATTCCTTTCAAGGTGGAGTAGAAACGAGAGAAAATATAAAAATTATTAGAATAAAGATTAAAAGATAATATGTTGAAGAAGTGAATTTCAGAAAGCAAGCAATGCTCAAACATGATAAAGTTGTAAATACCACAAAGATGAAAATAAGAAATTAATTATTTTGAATTTGATAAGAAAGCATCATTAGTAAACATCCTGAGATTATTTTATATGAAGACACAGGATCTAGTAAAGAATGAGTCATATTTTGGTTAGAACTTAAAAAAATGAATAATCAGTAGATACTAAACGACAGGAAGATATATCAACAGCAAATCTAATGTAATAAGAGATTACTGAAATGTAACCCCCTTCTCTTATGCTTGTTATAAGATCTGACAGTAGATGGACAGGCTCTACATATTTTTGAAGCATTAAGGATATACATGTTGGAAGGGAATTTTATTTTATTTTATTACGTCAAGTCTCTAGGTTTGAGTACTAGTTCCCTAAGTGTCTGTGAAAGCACATAGTTGGGTGCAACTACAGTGCCTTTTCAGGATCATGGTATTTACTGGAGTTGTCCCTTGGTAGAAAAATGCTCCCCTTCGAGGCACAATGGATAATAGGGTTGGGGTGAAAAGTCACAGTTAAAACCATTCCTGCAGCTGAGTGAAGAATACTATATAAAGACTGGGGATTTTGCTCTGTAAGGAGAAATCTTCAGTAATTCAGTAAATAGCCTCATCGCTCGGTTGGTCTTTTTGTGTTCTGAGCCAGCTGAACTCTACAAGTGAGAGATTTCAGAGAAAACTAATCTAAGTCTGACAATTAATGTTAGAGTTGTAAGCATTTCTGGAAAAGTTGATGTCACTGAAAAGAATGGAAGAAAAGGAGGTTAGCCCCTACTAGAAACACCTCATTATCACACACACACACACACACACACACGCACACAAGTTTTTAGTTTTCCATGGATTGAAGAGATCGCTGATTAGGAAAAGATATCAGGCAGCATCAGTAATGGGTACTATAGATCTAGAAAATCTTGACTACTTAAAAAAATCCTTTTATTTAATAATCACACTAGACACTAGTTCTATACAACTTTTGTGATTCAAAGAGAAGATACTGAAGTCCAAGGAGGAAAAATAATAAGTGAAAACTCGCACCATGGTAGAGGATCTAGGTTCAAGATGAGGCAAAGCTAGATTCTTATTATTTAGAGATTCAACTTAGACCGCAATACTACAAAGGAAGTACGTACATAGTACCTCACAGTTAGAGCTAGTAATTATCTGTGAGAACAGAAAGTTTTATTTGGTTAAAAAAAATCCAGGAGCTTCTGAGTTTGCAGTAATTTTCTGATCTTGACCTGGAGAGCGATTAGGTGATTGCTCATTTTCCAATTTTTTATTACATTGGGTATTTATGGTTTATGTATGTTTTTCTGTATATGCTATGTTTAACAACACAAAGCAAAACAGGATTTGGGGGACCTTATTATGATGTTATTGGGTGGTCATCAGGGTTTGCTTTGTGAAAGATCACTTTGGTTACAGCATGAGGAACAGAGAGAAGGGAGAGCTAAACAGGAAGTGAAGTAGGTTACTTCAATGATAGCAAAGATCCAATTTATAGAGAGATTTAAAAGAGATTTTAGAAATGGATTTTGCAGAAGTACTAATTTAATTAGTTGTGTGAGGTAGTGAGAAGAGTGAAGAAAATTTTGAGAAATTAGGCTTGAAGTAGGCATTAACTAGACCTCTCACTATTCCTAAGAGGAGAACAGATCGAAACACTGTGGCAAGGGAAGGGGGTGATGAGTTCATGCAGAGGTGCTGTAGATTTCAAGTGCCTGCGATATTTTCTGGATCCTCAGTGTAGGGTTTGAAGAAAAGAATAAAAAATTTCAACGCAGAGATTTATTTGGGCAGTGTACAAGTGACAACGGAAGCCAAACAGAACAGATGCAATCACCTAGGAAGATGATATGAGAATACAAAATAAAAGGATATCATATAAATTGCTTTGTATATGGACATTTAAAGAATCTAGATGAAAATGAGACCATAGCGGGACGCCTGGATGGCTCAGTCGTTAAGCGTCTGCCTTCGGCTCAGGGCGTAATTCCAGGGTCCTGGGATCGAGCCCCACATCAGGCTCCCTGCTCTGTTGGGAGCCTGCTTCTTCCTCTCCCACTCCCCCTGCTTGTGTTTCCCTCTCTCACTGGCTGTCTCTCTCTCTGTCAAATAAATAAATAAAATCTTTAATAAAAAAAAAAAAAAGAAAATGAGACCATAGAGTTAACTGATAAAACAGAATGATAGGGAGAATATCAGAGAAGAGTGGTTACATGCAGGATCATTTCATGGTATTCCCTTACTAAAATACAGGTATACGATAGATAGAGGGAAACGTGGACAGACAGATAGGTAAGAACTACAAGTGTTACAGACGGTTAGATGGAAAAGAAAAAAAAACAACAACACTTTTTTTCTCCTTTTATTGCTGCCACAGTAAAGAATTTCAGGACAGGGAAAGGTGAGTAAAGCAGAACAAAGTTTCATTAAAGTACACTCCAAGGGGGATGCCTGGGTGGCTCAGTCAGTTAAGCGTCTGCTTTCGACTCAGGTCATAATCCCAAAGTCCTGGGATCGTGCAGGGCATTGATCTTGCTTATATCCTGCTTCTCCCCCTGCTTGCGTTCTGTCTCTCTCTCTCTGACAAATAAATAACATCTTAAAAAAAAAAAAAAAAAGAAAGAAAGTAAACTCCAAGGGAGCTGCTGGCCAGTCAAGAGAGAATGGCCCTGGAAACTCCAGGGTGTGGCTTATATCAATTCTTTTTCTTTTGGGCAGGTCCTAGGGTCTCATTTGAGTGACAGAGGCCTGGGTTACATACTAATTAGCTAACTATGCATGTCTTTTCCCATGATGCATTGGAAATGCCTGCATAGGGTAGGAAACCGCATTTTCTCTTCTAGAGGCATAGGTCAGATAAGGACTGGCAGCTACTTGCTGCGCAAGTTCAACAAGCACAACAAATTTAATTCTTCCTCTGCCTGGATGTTGTAACCACCAACCGACTGCCAGATGGGTGGAATGGGGTGGTCCCTGGGCAGTCCTGGGTTGGGACTCTCATCAAGACGTCTAAGGTCCATCCTCCTGTCCCTCATGCCGAGAGTCCTGCCTAACACAAGTACATAATTATGAATAGAGATGTGCAGGAACTGTAGAGAGCCTGTTCTGATCTTCCAGTTCTTCTAGCTTCATTGTCTACTACCCTATTACGTATGTATTTTAATAGGGTCAGCAAATGATTTACAGATTTTAAATGTGATTCATTTGCTGGGCTTGTGCTATACCTGTTGTATAAAATAATGTTCCTGGAGCAGCCGGGTGGCTTAGTTAGTTGAGCCTCTGACTCTTGGTTTCCGCTGGGATTGTGATCTCAGGGTCATTAGATTGACCCTGGGAGGGCTCCATGCTCAGGGCGGGGGCCTTCTTGGGACTCTCTCTCCTTCTCCCTCTGCTCATCCCCCACCCCCTGCACTCTTCCTTTCTCTCAAATAGATAAATAAATCTTAAAAAAAACAAAACAAAACAAAAAACAAAAAAAACAAAAAACTTCCTCACTTATTTCATACCATTAAATTTTGACTATTGCAAAATTTGGCATAATGGTGCATACTTCTGGAAATATTTTCTGATCCTAAAATTGATTAACCTATTATATTTCTTGGAATTTATCCATATTTGTTATTTCAGTATACTAAACACAACAGTAACTCCATCATTTCCTTCAAAAAGGAAGTCTGCAGTGAAAAAGTACAGACCTTCCTTATCTTAAGTTTCTATCACTGGCACACACTAGGCATTCAACGAGTGTTTGCAGAATTGCTAATTTTTAACATAAAAAATATACCCCATGTTATTCCTGAATTTAGAATAATATAATTGTAGCCAAAGGAAATTAGATAGCTTAGGATTTATAATTTTAAATTTGTCATACAGAATCAAGATATAAATATTTTGGGGTTTATTTAAAAAAAAAAAAGTCTTCCTGGGACTAAAAATACAAATACGACCAAAATCTGACTACAGATAAACTTCACAGAATTTCCTAGAATACATTTTGCTCCAAAGTAATTCTACAGCTTATCTTAATTATTTGAATGAATTTCTAAGTAATGTTCTCTATATAACACCATGACAATACAATGTAAAATGTATTATAAAAACTTAAAATTTTATTCATGTGCACCTAAGTATGTGAACAGCTTCTAGAGGAAGAAATTAAATCTACAATGTGTCTTAACACAGAGAAAGAAAATCAATAAGATCCTCATTAACTTTACAAATCATGTGAATATATAGGTTAATAAGTATTAACTGGAGCATTCTTTGGTGCAGGTATAGGCCACTGGCTGCCAAATTTCACAGCACCAGCCTGGTAAAACATTCCTGAGTTTCTAATAGCATGTTCACTAATATCTAACACAGATTTCAAGAATGTGTGGAGATAAGAAAGAATAGCACAGAAACCCAAAAACAGCCCTAGAAGTAGAAAGTTGACTTTAAAAAGCAGATATCTGATATTTAGATAATGTTTCACACTTTTTCTATAAAAAGAACATCATGAATCTTTCCAATCCCACCCATATGCATTGATGAATATATTTCAAAAATCATACTTATACATAATATAGCAAAATTGCACAACATCAAGTATAAAGATCAAAAGGGAGATTAGCCACAAAACAATACCAATTTGTCTGACAAGAGGTATCCTCAAAAGCATATGTAAAAATCATAGTAAACTTAGTTTTCTGTACTCAGATAAACTATACATTTTTTTAAAGACTTATTTATGTATTTGAGAGAGAGAGGAGCACATGGAGTGGGGAGGGGCAGAGGGAGAGGGAGAGAAAACTCAAGCAGACTCCTGGCTGAGTGCAGAGTCCTACATGGGGCTTGATCCCAGGACCCTGAGATCACGACGTGAGCTGAAATCAAGAGTTAGATGTTTAACTGACTGAGCCACACAAGTGGTCCAGATAAACTATATTTTGATATAAATGTGAATGTATGGATGATAGATAATTGAAGGATGATGTGTACATATCAGTTTATTATTCTTTAGAAATGTTTGAATATTAAAATAAAGATATTAAATAGAGTAAAAAGGAAATAAATAATTTTTAGATATTGATAGTATAAGAGTTTCTTACTTACCAACCCTACTAAGATACCTACTTTAGTAAGAAGATAATTGACTCCAAGGAAGTTATGGGACAAAATAAGCAGTGCCAAACACTATTATTGGTAAAACATAATGGTAAATTAAACATGAGTACAAGCAATAAGAGAAAAGGAATAACAACACTTCTTTTCTTAAAATTAAAAATATTTCTGGCAACTTTATTGGAGTAGTGAGAAAATTTAAGTAAAGCGTACTAACCCACATCTTGTTCAGTAAAGGTATAAATCTATCAAATAACTGTATTTTGTTTAAAATTCATAGTTAAATGTAAAAAAAAAAAAAACACAAGCCGTCATCACTAAATCAATAAAGATGATACAAATGTAACAAAATTTCATCAGTCAAAATAGGAAAGAAAGGAGGAAAATGTGAAGCAAAAAGAAGTCATGGCTTGGCAAACAACACCAAACCCCAAAGCAAACATGCATGTACTTAAATATATAACGTGGCAGAATAAATATTTCCAAATATTAGAAATTATTTTAAATCTTCAAATTTAATGGCTTTCTCCACATAACTGTGCATAGCAAAGTAAACTCAGGACAGGCTAGAGTAGGATAGGCAATAGACGACACACACACACACGTAATCTATGTGTCTTACAATGTAAGCTTCACGAAAATGAAGAGTTGTTCATGCTCATTGCTGCATCACCGGTGTCTTGAACAATGTATATGGTAAAGAACAGGTACTCAGTAAATATTTTCTAAACAAAAGTTAGAAAAGAAAAAAAATCCAAATGGATGCCCTCATGTAAACTAGTGTTGATATGCTGATAAGTTCCTAAAACGGCAGGACTGAGCTGTGGTAATGAAAATATAAAACAAAAACACAAACAAAATATTGTGTGAAACTGCAAAATTTTGACAGCCATCTTTTTAAATTTTGCTACTAGTTTAACTTTTAGTTATTTTGAATTTACACACTTAAATATTTCATTCCTTTACTAAATCAATTTTCCCTCAGAGGTCATGCTGAGAAATGTCTTCCTTCTCCTATAATTTGTTAATTTTTGCTTATGTTTTTATTAGATTTCTCATCTTTTATTCTTTAAATCTTTGTATCATCTGGGATTTGGCATAACAGTCAATTTTTACTGTTTGGGTTAACAAACCATTGGAATGTGGCTTAATAAAAATTCCTTTTTTTAAATTGACTTGAAATACCACCTTCATTATATACCTCTTTATTTCCTCATATTTCAGACTGTTTTGATTTTTCTTTTGCCTTTCTTGTTTTCTTTAGCATCAAGCAGTTAGAGTCTCAACATGTTTGCTTACTATGGATTAAATTTTGTTACATGAAACATGAGCCGAAAATAAAGAGAAAAATATTTGCAGCATAAATGACAGGATATTGTTGATATTCTTAGTATATTAAGCAAAAAAAAAGTGAAAATACAAATGGAGTGGGTACTGCAAATCACAGTCAATCCACAATGAAAACTGATGATGGCCAATATGAAAAAGTTCAAAGCCAAATAAATAAAAGTTGAAAATAAAGGACTACATCTCTTTATTCTTAGCAGTTTAGTGAAGATTAAAATCATTGATGCAATGCCCAGTGTTGGGCTTGCAGTGGAGAAACACACTGTCAAATAATGATGGAATAAATTGGCTTAACAATTCTGGATGACAATTTGACACTACCTAATAAAATTCTTTGAAGTTTTGACTTGTCTCATCAATTTCACTTGAGGGACTTCTTTGTATTTGCAAGAATATGACAAAAGATATTCATCATTTGATTTTGGTATTTTTATCAATGTTAATTTATCATAAAAGAAAATCATAATAATGAGGTACAGCGTTGAAGTCCATTTTTTTTTTCAAAGATTTTATTCATTTATTTGACAGAGAGAGTGAGCAAGCACAAGCAGGGGGAGCAGCAGAGGGAGAAGGAGAAGCAGACTCCCCACCCAGCAGGGAGCCTGACGAGAAGCTCGATCCCAGGACCCCGGGATCATGACCTGAGCTGAAGGCAGACACTTAACCGACTGAGCCACCCAGGCGCCCCTGCAGTCCATTTTTTAATTTAAAAGCAATTATGTATGATGTGATATGTATCTATGTGTGTGTATATATATGTGTATGTATATATATGTTTCAAAGTGTAGATAGCAAGTGATTTCTGACAGATTAAAATATTTGTGTTCATTGTTATGGTTCTTTATGAGTTATTTCTACAAGAATATATATACTTAAAGCATGTTAAATATTTTGAAGAATTTTTAAAAGATATTTATTTGGTGTCTATGTATGTAAATGTAAAAACACATACGTGAAAATACAAACATAAGTTCTTTCATTCTTACAATTCCAGCTCCTACTCTTTCTTACCACTTACTTTTCTATAGGTCTTATAGACAGTTGGAACTCAGTTTGTCATTTATTGAGAACAAACAATAACCTACCACATATAAATTTTGAACATGAATAATGAAGAGTTTGATTATATTTATATCAAATATATTTTGTAATCCATCTGGTCAAGTGTGTCAGATTGAATTTGTAAAAATGTTTTGATATTGATCTCTCTAGTTTCAGCTCATCTTTTTAGGGTAGATTTCTTTTAGAGTCTACATGGAGTGAATGATAATTAGTAGGAGAGTTTGTTTATTATATTACTGCTAGAAAATCACAAGAAATCTTTTGAATCTTAATAGAAGCCTTGATTTTTAAATAATAATTTAATAGTAATATAATTTCAGACCAAACTGGAAAATAATAATTACTTACTAAGAATTTTAAAACTTAATGAACTTTTCCTCTTCAATCACCAAACACTAATTCAAAGATTAATAGGCTGTATGTATATTGAAGAAAAACTAATGGGGAATCATTAAAATATGCACATGTAGTAGAGGAAATACAGTTTTTTTTAAAGATTTTTATTATTTATTTGACAGAGATAGAGATAGCCAGAGAGAGAGAGAACACAAGCAGGGGGAGTGGGAGAGAAAGAAGGCAGGCTCCCAATGGAGGAGCCCGATGTGGGACTCGATCCCAGAACGCCGGGATCACGCCCTGAGCCGAAGGCAGACGCTTAACGACTGCGCTACCCAGGCGCCCCGAGGAAATACAATTTTAAAACATTTAAGAATTTATATCAGGACTGTTATATACACCATTTATTCCCCTAGTACAATAATGCTAAAGTCAACATCTGTTCCATTTGTCTTCAAAAAGGTGGTTCTTCTGCCTAGGCAAAATTATAATAATATACTAACATTTTTGAGCTATATACAAATGATATTATATCTTGGTTATTTTGCTTTTTTTCATGTGGCTGCACATGAAACTAGACAAGACTGAGCCCCCTCTTTCCTGTTATCTGCTTTTTTGAATTGCCAGAGGCAAACGTCATCAATTTCAAGACAATGAGAGATTCCACTGAGTTATAAAGTGATTTAAAATTCATGAATGTGAAAGTTTCGTGCACCAGAGGTCATTGTTCCATCCACCAAGCGGACAGAATCAGCAATTTCAAGCTACCTGTGCTGAAGAATTATAGATTCAAAAAAGTCTATACTTTTGCCACTTAAAATTAAGGATGGCTCTCCACTGGTGAGGACAGGGTTATCTTCCAAGTCTTTTTCTTAAATTTTAGAATTGTTTTTATAGAAAATAAAAGCTTTTATTCTGGTTTAGTTTATGTATAAAACAATTCTAATTTATTTCAGTTAGTATGATAAATGGCAACAAGTGGACAAAATAAATATAGGCACTACATATTCTCACAACTGAAATCAGAAAATATAGAGAAAGCTAGTTGGTAATTTGAAATAAGAAAAAAAGAAAACTAGTCTGATTTTTTTAGTTTTGTGTTAACATCTTGATGAGAAAGCTAAAGACGACTCTGAATCTGGAATCATCTCGTAACCACTTTCCAAGATTTGCATAAGGAAGCTGGACAAAATTATCTAAGTTATGCCGGAGATGTGATTGCATACCAAAATGAGCATGCTACCTGAAGTGAGAATTTGGCTGAAAAATAAAACAAAATAGAAAAGTATGAGAGCAGAAGAGCAGAAACAAATAGGTAAAAGAGAAAATGAAAATAATATTTATGATAGAATGTAATATTTCATGTTTTTATTATTTTAAGTTGAAAAAAATTTCAAAGTCTTTGGTATGCACTTCAGTATAAATACCATTTAAATGTGAAAGGGGATGCTAAATAGTTGCAAGCAGATGAAAATGAAACATATTTAAAAAAACGTACATTCATGGGATGTCTGGGTGGCTCAGTCGGTTAAGTGCCTGCCTTCCATTCAGTTCATGATCCCAGGGTCCTGCAATCAACTGAGTCCTGCATGGAGCTCCCTGCTTGGCGGGGAGCCTGCTTCTCCCTTCTCCTGCCACTCTCCCTTCTTGTGCGTGCTCTCTCTCTGGCAAATAAATAAATAAAATCTTAAAAAAACCCATAATTCAGATTCTTTAATAAATATATGCCACTCCCTACGTGATAGCCAAGTAATACTTAATATTCATTTAAGTCTTGACCAATTAACTTTTCTAATCCTTTGCAAAACATAAAAGTGATTATTTGAGAATGATCAAGTTCATCTAAAGAAATGAAAATTACGTACAATTTTATTAGACTTAGGCAAAATAATAATAAATACAGCAAACCAGAAACATCATACATAAGGTCTAATGCAAATTTTTATCCTTCTCCCTTCAAACAAACAAACAAACAACAACAAAAAGAACCTAGTAAAAATCTTCCCTCAGATAGGGGGAGATCAATATTTTTGTGAACCTGAGTGGTTCCTTTCTGCTTTGCATAGCCCTGGGCCTCGCAGATCTCCTTCTCCTGGTTCCCTGCTAGGCTAGGCTGGACAGCTGGCTCCTTCTTATACTGAGTCCCCAAAAACCAGTTTGATTTCTATCTTGTTCAAAGATTACATTTTATTTGCAATTTTATCAACTAGAAAAACAAAGTGTTCCTTCATTCCAATGTGCTGTAGGTAATATTGCCTGCTTTACATGCAAATTCTTTGTATGGCTTCTCTGTGTGTTTGGTAGATATTGCAGTTTTGCTTTTACAATGAGAATGCTATAAACCTCTTTACCTGACATCTCCACTAAGAACAGATTTCTGCCATTAGACAGAAACATACCCAACATTAAACAAGTTGCTCAATTTCCATTTCCAGATTCTCATCTCCCCTCCATCTTCACAACGGCTCAGAGTCTGTTTCTGTTGAACCCCATGTCACATGGTGTTATGAATAGTCAGGATTAGACTGTCCTTGCACATTAATCCTGGTTCCACCCCTTCCTTGCTTTGCAAACTTGGGCAAATTATTTAATCTCTGTGACACGGTTTCTTCATCTCTAAAACAGATAGTTATAGTACCTATTTTATAAATTTGTTTTAAGGAGAAGAATTAATGCTTGGAAAGAGTTCAGAAATATGCTGGCACATAGTAAGGTATCATTGGCTATTTCTTGTACACTTCCGTAGAGCACAATGATCAAGCTAGACAATTATTTATGTTAAAAAAATAATTATAGTATAAAAAGGCATTATAATTACTTACGTTTCCACTGTAATTTAAACATGCTTTAATATATAAGCCTTTGCAGAAATTACATGTTTTATTTTGATAACTATGTATCAGCCTCAAATTTGTTCAAAGGCAATGGCACTAAAATTTTTCTTTGTAAATTTCATAAGGAAAAAACCCTGTCACTTCATGAAATTTTATAAATGACAAATTTCAAATCTTAATGTTACCAACTCTATCAGTAAAATTCCAAGATTGACATATTTTTAAACATTTGAAATACACACTGTATAAATCAACTCAGGACAGGCAAAGTGACAGTGCTTATGGAATTCACTGCCTGTCTTCCTTTGGTAATGAGACTGACTGATAATTCTTCTATGCTCTAAATAACCAAACTTCACTAATGGAAACCAGGTCTGTAAATTATATTTTATATGTAGCTGACTAGTAAGCAAATTTGATTTCATGCAAATATTTTGAAGTGGATTAGTTGATGGAGAAACCACATCTGAATGCTAATAACATGCCTCTATATATACACAGGATAAAAACTCCTTCAATCCACAGGAAAGTGTCAGCATTAATAAAGCAATGTCATGCTATACCTCCCCCATAGCTGGCCTATATTGACATGAAAAATTATAATGATAGAAATATAGAACTTTTCAGATATAAATAGCCTTACTGTGTTATGAAATTTTTATCAGGAAGGGATAACTAAAGAGAAGGAAGAAATCAACTGCAAAGAATATTATTGCCATCTATTGACAATGGGATTTGTGATAAAATGTAAAATCTATTTTCATTATATAATTTTGGATGTCCTACTTATGAAATAATAGCATATCAGTGTGCAGAAAAATAATTCTGATTTAGAAGCCACATATTTGGAAATAATAAAGGGTATTTACATCATCTCTTTAACATTTTAAAGGTTCTTTATAATGTTATTTCCACACTGGTACATACCATAATTTCAACATTTTGTAGCATAACTGACAAAGGCTTTTAAAAAGGGGCTGGCATTTTTTGTTGAGGGTTAAAGTTCACATCTCCAAACCCTGACTTTCATAATTCTTTTCTCAGATGGTAGGAAATGTTAGTTTACTATTTGTTGAATTCCCAAGATGTCTTTGTCTGTTTTATAAACTAAGGAATTTGATGTTAATTAAATGCTATAAAGTGTGTGTGTATTACTCTGTGAACAGGTCAAGTACTTCTACGAATAGTATCACAAAAACCCAGCCTAACAAGGAGTCTTTCAAGAAATTCAGGCTAGTGCCATGTGTCAATCTACTTAATCTTGTTAAAAATAATCAGCTCTATCCATGAGGAATATTTTGAATATGTGCTAAGTCTCTTATCTTTGCATTGGCATGGACTTCATTTACCACTGTCATCAGCTTCAGTGTCTAGTCTTTTATTCTACTGATAGATATTGATAATATGTATGATACATATTGAAACATCATTAATTTCAATAAACTCAAACACCTACCTGCAAAATACATTCATCCCCTAAACAAAATTAGAAAAAGAACAAAAGGGAGAGCTCTAAATCAGCTTTAAACATAATACGTGACTTTGACTTGGTCTACTCGAGTACTTTAAAACCCTCGGCACGCAGCTTGGACCATAGTCCCTGCTATAAAGAACTAAGAACATGATGTGTTAGGGTCATCACTTCTTCCAAATATGTACATGTATAGCCCAAGGAAATAGCTTTGTCCACTTACTCAACCTCATTACATGTTTCTAGAACAACAAGAGAAAATAATTACATACACTGAATTATTTTAACATAGTGTGGCTGTTACCCAAAACATTGGACTGAAGCCCTTTCACAATACATGTGTGTATACTGCCTTCCTCTCAAACTTCAATTTTAAATATAGTGCTGGTTTCCTATACATTGTGATGTGTCCTATTATGCTGTTAAGGGAGATACAATTGCTAGACTTGGTGGAGTGATAAGTAATTGTGGAAACAGATGATGATTGTAAGCCATTCTAAACCTATTACAACAAAGCCATTTAAAGTAAACTCTAGCAGCGAGATTAAATTCCTCTCAGAGTTAGGTTAAAACCAAAGACAAAGACGGGCAATTGAAATTGTACCTATTTTGTAACTGGATGTGTATAAACTCTAAACTAGGGAAAAAGTTTCACTGTGGTAGAAGAGGGCTTTTATTTTTTATCACATCTTGTACTACAGTTCAATTAGTATTTTTTCCTTTAATGAAGTTCTGAACATTTTTATAAGATTTGGTTAAAGTCTTTAATAAAGTTAAATAAAAATGCAAGAATCAGTTTTTTTGTGGTAGCAGGTTTGATCTACATGAGAAGAAACACAGATATATAGGCATGTGGGTGTGTGTGTATGTGTATATGTATGTGTATGTGTCTGTTTATCTGGTATCCATCTCTTCCAAGGCAGAAGNGGTAGCAGGTTTGATCTACATGAGAAGAAACACAGATATATAGGCATGTGGGTGTGTGTGTATGTGTATATGTGTATGTGTCTGTTTATCTGGTATCCATCTCTTCCAAGGCAGAAGAAGAGCAGGTTTTTAATGAAGTCTTCATCAAAAGGAAAAGGAATGTATTGCCTTATTCCCCATGTTAAATTTAGTATGGGAAATTCTATAAGGATACATATGAATATACAATGTACAACTTTTAAAGATAGCATTTGAGTACCATGAATGTGTCAGGTACTATGTTAAGTATAGAAAGATATGATAAAGATTTTACAGAGAAAGAAAATAAAGCTCAGAAATATTGAGTAACTTGATCAAAGACAGCTATAAAAGGGAATCCATACTCAACCAAAGTCAGTTAATTCCATATTTTTATGCTATTAACTACTAGTCTATTCTGTGTATTAGACATTTCAAATAAGAAGCACAAACCCAGAGTTACCAAAGCAACAGGTTATCTGCAACAAGTAGGAGTCCAGGGCAGACTCTTGGAGAGAGTGACATTTAATCTCTACATGGAGGCCAAGAAAAGCTATAGACAATGGATGGGGCAATCCTAAGCAGAAGGAACTTAATGAATGGTGGTACAGATCTCACACATGGCATGTGGGTTCAGAAAGTTCAATGACTGGGGTGCCTGGGTGGCTCAGTCAGTTAAACATCTGACTCTTGATTTTGGCTCAGGCCGTGATCTCAGGGTCTTGAGATGGAGCCCCATGTCATGCTCTGCGCTGGGCGTGGATACTGCTTAAAATTCTCTCTTTCCCTCTGCCCCATTCCTCTCTCTGCCTCTAAGAAAAGAAAGAAAGAAAGAAAGAAAGAAAGAAAGAAAGAAAGAAAGCAAGCTCAGTGACCAATGTTAGGCAATTTGAATTGATAACTGATTGAAGTGACTATAGCCACAGGCACATATGCATAAATGACTTGGCCAAATTTTGGAAACTTTGAATAATTTGACTAGAAGACTGGACTTTATTCTATAGACAAAGAAAGTGTACTGAATATGTTTAAATTTCAGTTTAAACTTCTTTGGGGAATATTAATTTGTCAGCAATATGTAGGATGGTTCTTCAGAAAGCCTACATAAAAAGCTTAAATCTAAATCTAAAACCTCTCTATGTAGACATGACTCATTAGCACCATTCAAATCATTAACGAGACTAGTTTACCATGCTTCTTATATCACTAACAATGTGACATGTTATGGGGGCTAGAGGGAGGGGAGGAGGGTTGGAAGTGCTATGAAATGGAATCGAGAGTTTTTTGGTGAAGGAACTTGAAAAACTTAGGCCCAGTGATTTTTATCATTTTTTCCCCCAGTCAAAACCAGCAAACCATCATGATTACTTGAGTTCTACTCTTTTCCCAGAGAAAACACCCCAATCACTTCAAGAAACATCATGATAGATGGAATCATGATTATCCATGGTACTAGTCAGGGATATAACAGGTATTCTTTTCAGAGAGTCATGGTTTTGGTCAAATAAGCAAAGAGTAATGAGTATTTCTGGCTGTTGCTTGAGTTAAGAAAGAAAGAAAGAAAGAAAGAAAGAAAGAAAGAAAGAAAGAAAGAAAGAAAGAAAGAAAGAAATTACCTANTCATGATAGATGGAATCATGATTATCCATGGTACTAGTCAGGGATATAACAGGTATTCTTTTCAGAGAGTCACGGTTTTGGTCAAATAAGCAAAGAGTAATGAGTATTTCTGGCTGTTGCTTGAGTTCAGAAAGAAAGAAAAAGAGAAAGAAAGAAAAAGAAAGAAAGAAAGAAAGAAAGAAAGAAAGAAAGAAAGAAAGAAAGAAACTACCTCNAAAGAAAGAAATTACCTACTACTACTCTCCAGCTTGCTCACTCTCAGCTCCTTTGTTCTTCCTCAACGACCTTAGCACTTACTGTGCCCTCTCCATGGAATGATCTTCTTTCAGATGGCTTTCACTTTATTAGAGAGGATAACCAATAATTTGCCACTCCCTATTACTTGCTATATTAATTATGTTTTTATTTGTCTATAGACTGTCTTCCCTAAAAATATATAAAAATGATGTAACATATACATAGGGGTTATTATGTGCCAGGCATCCTGGGATATATGTCTATATTTATGATTTCTCATATATATGTATTTGATCGGTTGTTTAATTTTTGTATATAGTTAATCTATCTTGATAGTTCATTTTCAATTTTTAAATTTTTTTTGCTACTCTCAGAAATAAATATTCAGCCCTAAAAAAACGATCAGTTATTTTAAGGAAAGTTTTCTGAGCAAGGACAAACCAAAAATATTTGAGGTCATCTTTACCCTGCTCATAAGACACATTTTATTTACATAGCTTACAAAATGATTTCTGTTTCTGATCAATCTTAGACATCTCAGCTGATAGATAATGCATTTTTCAGCTTATAGTAGGAAAAAATTTTTTTACCCAAAGACACCCAATGTCTTTCAAGTGAAATTACATTAAAATTTATTTTATATATATACATATATAACAAATTATATACACATATATATTCCAAATGATATTATTTTCTGCACTTACAAGATTCATATTTGGGAAAAATAACCAAAGAAAACAAATGTACCAAGTAGATACATTAAATATTTTCTTAAATATCATGAGAGTCTATATCTAAGACAATGATATTTTTAAGGGATAAATGTCATGTAGGAATCAATTTACTGAGCCTTATTTCAATTAAGCAAATTACTATTAACTAGGACCTACTGAGCCATTGAAAATGAAAATTTATTTTTAAATACTTATAGATTTCTGTCCCTAAACCTGGAACTTTTATCCACAGCTGAAAGTTACAAAACTTCTTGCAACAAAGGTTTAAGGCATTTTGACAAATAACAGTCTCTGGATTATATGGTTACATGTCTTATTTTTGATTAACATAAAACTTTCAGATAACTGCACAATTATCAAGTACTTCCTTCACAAGGAATGGTTCCTGCAGGAAGCTCTCTTCTGTAATAGAATTTCTGAGAACCTTAAGTTTTGAAATATAGAGGAGACCTTAAAGATAAGGCTTGGGTTTTTCAATATAGAGAGGAAATTTTGCTGTTTAGAGACTAGGTCTAAGAAGAAAGCACATGATTTAGGGATCCTGGTGATAGAAACATATGAGTGGAGTCACCAAGATCAATATAAGGTAGTAAGTGAAATAATGCCATAAAAACTAAGGTAGAGAAACCATTTCTAAAAAGATATGATCAGCTACAGAGCTAACGTATTAAAGTTCTGTGACTACAGCTGGCTGCCGTTTGGGAATTGGGGTGAAGATAATAAACTATAGTTATAGGAGGCACTTAGTTTTAAGAATAACATTTTCCAAACAGCGTATTTTAATATATGTCTTCTTTTCTTCCTTAGGGGAACAAAAGCTCTTTGAAAATTCAGACTGTGTACCATGCTCACGGTGAAATATCTAATTTATTAGAACAAAGACAAAATATGCTTTAAACAAAAATACAGCACTTCTTTTTTGAGCTGTTCTTGTTTAACTGGATGCCCCTACCATTAAAAACAATAGCAGCTTCTGATTACTAGCTATGCACCTGAGCAAGTGAGATTTAAGAATGTACTGAAATAATTCAGTAAAGATTTTGATGTCTTTCATTTTGTTTGTCTCAGCAATAACTTAAGACTTATGATAGGAAAACAATGGTATCAACAATTTACAGAAGGGTTAGGAGACAAATATTCTTCAGTTCTTCCCCTGAATCTAAACTAATTTGCTTTCTGAATTTTTGCAAATCACTTTGCATTTTTGGTCAAATGATTTTTCATCTTTTAAATGGGTATACATTAAAAAAAACCACCACCACCACCACCACCACCAACAAAAAACTATCTCAAGGGGCAATTGTTATAGAAATCAAACTACATTACAAGTTGAAATGGTTAAAAATGTTTACTCCTATTTTATTGCATACTTTCACATATTTCCAAGCATTCCCTGAAAATCAATCTGTATCTTTTAAAATAACGTCTCTGAAATATCTTTCCCTATTATTCCATCTGACACTTCCACCATACCTTTGGCAAATCTGCTCCCCAATAATTCTCTGGGTGAACAGATTTCCCTACTTCAGTTAATTTTCCACTTCACAAATTAATCTAAAATAATGATTAAATCATATCAAGCCTCTGCTTAAAATGTGTCCATGATTCCTTCTTTCACAAAATGAACAATGAACCATTTATCACAACAGTTGGTTCACATCTGATTCCAGCTTCTACTTGAGTCAGTGCATTTCATTTCTGTTGATGACAGAATGTGAAAATAAACTAGTAGCAAGGCCACTCACACTGGGGTAAGCAAGAAAGCTGCTGACCTACAAAGGGGTCTAACAGATGGAAACTTGAGTCTTCCCTAATGCCTAACAATAACAACATCTCTGTGTGCTTGAGACACAAGGACTACCTCCCACTCCCTATTGTCCCATGGGATGATCTATCAACACTTTGAGCCTTGTTACTTTCAGCTCAGTTCCTTCATCCAAGCTATGTTCTCTACTAGGAATGCCTTTTGAATTATCTCAGTATCAAGAAAGATAAGGGAAGGGAAGATGAAAATTTATTTCTCCAGGAATCATTTCCAAAACTTCCCATTTGGAATTAATCTCCCCTCTCTATTTCCTTACCACTTTGTTTTGTGGAAGTTACCATTGTCTACATTCTGACTATGCAGTGATTTTTGATGTTTGTCTTTCTCTTCCTATTAAGAGAAATCTAAAGCAGGGCTTGTCTTATTCATCCTTTAATCTCACATAATACTTGGAATTGTGCACTTTATGACATAAACAGTGTATATTTTGTTCAATTATTTGGAAGGCAGAGTAAACAAGCTTCTACCCTGAATTGCTACGTAGACGTCTCAGACCGGAATAAGTTTGATACCTCTATAGGAAACTTTACTTTCTGGTGTTGCTCTTGTACTATTATTTATTTTCCACTCGTTTTAGAAATTTCACAATACTCTTTGCATTTTTTATTAATTTTTACTGGAAGCTAGAGAGAATTATTGATTTATACATATAAGTCATTTTCAGCTTATGAACTTTTTCTACTAAACTTTGAATGCTACAAATGCTCTGAATTTCTTGAATATTAATTATTCATGTATTTTTTTTGTCTAGAATCCATATCCTTCATACTCAAATTCTCCAATGTCACTGCCATTGCTTATCATAGTTAATGGCACATGGTGAGTGCTCACACAGAATGAATGAATGAATTATATATAATAAAAACATTTTGAAGGTCAACAGACTGAAGGAGATAAAAGTTATTTCTAAAAATATTTAAACCTATTTATGATAGCCCCATTGATTCAGTTTTCTCAGAAAAAGTCAGGAAACATTAATTTTAAATGATTCACCTTTCAAATTATTTAAAACAATAAAATATGTATATTTCCAAAATACCCAACATCAGTCAAGTGAAAACAATGTTTCTAAAATTGTTCAATCTACATTACCACAAATTGGCAAAAGCATTTATTGGAAAGTAGAACAATTTATGGCTCTTGGTACTGTTAATAAGTTTCACTAATAGGAGACTCATTCCAATATAAATTATTAAGGTATTTATCACTCTTACCATCTATCAGCTATTGTAGCAGCTAACTTGAAATGAATTGGCTCGTCTCTACTTTGTTACTAGAAGCTAGAAAAGCATAGCATCATAAATATTACCATTATTAAAACTCCTACTGGCAGTATCAGCAGGGAGAGCTTGAAGAAGCTGGAAGACTCTAAAATAACTCACTCCAAGAGAAACTGCTCTTAGATTCTTTAGGCGTGTAGACAAATACTAAGTCAGGATGCTACTATGGTCCATAGCAAAACCTGATGTACTTATGGTTATCTGTCAGTGTGACATGATGCACTGATAATGCATTCTTAAAAATAATTAGAAATAACATGGGCATATCAGTTACCTATTGCTGCATTAACAAACCACCCCAAAATTTAGTGAATTAAAATAAGAGCACTTAGCTTGCTGTGATTTTGTGGATCAGAAACTTGGATTGGACTCAGCAGAGCAGTTCTTTTTTTGGTAACATCTGGCTGGAGATCCTGCCAGTCAGTCTGTTGGCTGGTGGATCCTTGGTGTCAGGGGCCTTACCTGGCACTACGTCTCCATGACTTATGCTCCATGAGTCTCATCTTCCTCTAGGCACACGAGGCTTCCTCAAATGGAGCTTAGGGAACCACAAAGGATTAATCCCAATGCAAAAAGAACACTGTCTTATTGGCTAAAAGTCACATATCTAGGCCGAGTCAATGTTGGGAAGGGCTATATTATTACGTGCACACAGGTAGATGTGACCCATTGACTATTACTGTAACGATCTACTACCTACGGTAAGTCATAAGTGAACTGTGGGTATATGCTACATCTAATTATTTTAGATAACATCTTTAAAAAAAAAAGTCACACTGACATCATTGCAAATTATTTGCCTGAAGTGCAAACTTTTTTTAAAAAAGCATAATTTATATGCATATTTGAAATTGTATTCTGCAGATTTCTTTAACAAAACAGTCTTTAAGTGGACAAGACAGAGTCTTTGAATCATATATCAGAATTTAATCACAATCTATTGGCATTTATTGTAGAAGACCATAAAAATCTGATACACATATTTATAAGTAACTGTCTCAAAAATGAATGCCTCGATTTTGGTTAACTTCTGAGAAACTTAAAAAAAAAAGGCTATTTATTTAAGACAAATAATCTCAACAATAAATTTAGGATCTATTTTTTTTTCAAAGATTGATTTATTTGAGAGAGAGAACATGAGCGGGGGCAGGAGGCAGAGGGAGAGAGAGAGAGAGAGTCCTCAAGCAGACTCCTAGCTGAGTGTGGAGCCTGACACAGGGTTAGATCCCAGGACCCTGAGATCATGACCTGAGCTGAAATCAAGAGTCAGCCACTTAACCGACTGAGCCACCCAGACACCATTGGGATTAATTTTTCTTTGGGTCTAAAGCAAATTATCAAAATGTTAGACAAATATCACTAAGTACCGAAATTTGACTAAAAACTTGTTTTCTGCAGTTTCAAAGAAGTACTGTATAACGTAAATGTGCCAGATAAAATACAGGATGTACATTTAGGTTTGAATTCCACATAAATAATGAATAATTTTTTTAGTATTAGATTATCCCCAACATTACCATATTAACTGGGTTCCTGTATTTTTATTTGCGAAATCTGGCAATTAGTTTTAAAAAGTTTCATTCAACATTTTCTAAAGAGATTATATAATGAAAAGTCATTAGTCAGGCATACTTGATAAAGGAGACCTAGCCATGAGAAAATCATATATTTTATGTTTCAGAACTCCACTAATTGTATTTTGACAGGGCATGAGACCACAGGGGCAGACACGTGTGTAAATAAGATTCTTGTTGTAGAATACGTTTTTCTAGGCAGGGCTGATCTGTTCATACCACAAATGATTTTATCACTAACTGGAGGTCAATCTTCTAAATGCTGTATATCTACTGATATTTTACATATTTATGGTTATGAAAACCATCTAGAAATTTTGCAATATTGTCTCATTTTAAAATGCAAATTTACTTGAGATATTAAAGTCCTTAATAGTCAACTCACATATCTGTCTAAGAAATAGTGTGTTTGAAGTTAAAATGGTATCATAAAATATGATTTTTTTAGGAATATGTAATCTTCCTCTAGCAGATAAGTGATCACAGGAGACAGGAAAGGAAATGAAGGATTAGATCTGTCTCATCAATCAGATTGTAACTATAAAGCAAATAAGTGTTTAAAACACTAATCCCAAAATATTTCTCCATCTTTCTCTTTCTCTCCACCCCATATGTACAAATACTAGAATATATATTAAACATATATCACCTGTATATTATTAAAATACTAGGAATGGAGTGTAATTACTCAAGATGAGTAACGACAACGAAATTTTCATGTGGGTATATTGGTGATTATTTTTTATAATACAGGAAAGAGTTGCATTTAGATAATAAGCTTATATTAATTTGTGTATTTGACCTGAATTCCCTCAGACAAAAACAAAAACAAAAAACACACACAAACAAAAACAAAAAAACAAAACAAAAAAAACCTCCCACACAACAAAAAAATCCACAAACAAAAACATAGTAACTTGCAATGCACTTTTCATCAGGCTTATCTCACTGATTCAGAAAAGTAGTCCTTAATAAATTTGGAATCTATCATTGAGTCCTTGACTAAAATAAAACATTTTGAAATGTGTGTTAGTCAGCTCAGGCCACCATGGCAAAATACCATAGTCTGGCTGGCTTAAACAACAGAAGAACATATTTACACACAGTTCTATAGGTTGGAAGTTTAAGATCAGGGTGTTAGCATGGTCACGTTTTGATATGAGCTCTTTCTGCCTTAGAGATGCCAACTTCTTTTTGTGTCCTCACATGGCAGAGAGAGCAAGCTCTAAAGTATTTCTACTTTAGTGTCCCTACTTTTATAAGGGCACTGATCCCACAAGACCAGGGCTGCACCCTCATGACCTCATCTAACCCTAATTACCTCTCAAAAGCCCCATCTCCAAATACCATCATTGGAGATCAGGGCTTCAACCTATGAATTTAGTAGAGACATAAACATTAAATCCATAACAAATGTTGCTTCTTCTATTTTACAAAAAGCATGTATCTTTACTTATCCATTCATACTTTTATAAGCATTCCATGTACAAAAAAAATTGTATAATAAATGCTAGATTTACTGTTAAATTAGGTTTTTGCTTTTGAATTTTATCTCCAAAGAAGAAAAAAACTAAATTGTGGTAGAACTTATGATGGATAGGCTCATCCCTACAGTGAACAACCTCAACTGAGAGAAAGCAATTCTTTCCATATAACCTTGAGAATAAACAGTTGGAATGTATTAGCTTGATTTAGGCCATGTGTCTGAATTTGAACTAAGCTCTTTGTCTATGGGACAATTGTGCAGTGATGGTCAAGGACTAAGTCCTGTATGTACTCTTGGCAGAAAAGGATGAAGTGTTTCCACCTAAAACAAATGGGAGACAGATACTCTGTTATCAGAAGAAAGCAATAGTTTGAGTGGTTAGAACAGAGATCTCCCATATATGGGGTGATAGCATATGTTTATTTAATCATCTCAGATTTCCCAAAACTTAGGAAATAACTGTAGTTCTTTAATGATTTTTCTTTTTCTCTCAATAAGAAAAATTAGATTATTTAGTATTTAATATTATTGACTTTTTTGCCTTATATTTGTATTAATTCCTTCTTTTAAAATATATTGACTATGATAAGTTGGAAACTCAGTGGACAAAATAAAAGTGAAATGTTCCAAATTATCAGAAAATGGGAAAAAAAGGAATCCTTGATATGCCATTTGATTCATGATATCATAGTAACATGTCAAAAAAGCAAAATAAAACTACATTTAGGTACTCTTAGTCAAGAATATAAAGAGGGCAGGGCGCCTGGGTGGCTCAGTTGGTTAAGCGTCCGCCTTTGGCTCAAGTCATGATCCCTGGGTCCTGGGATCGAGTCCCACATCAGGCTCCCTGCTCAGTGGGAAGCCTGCTTCTCCCTCTGCCTGCTGCTTCCCCAATTGTGTTCTCTCCCTCTGGCATATAAATAAATAAAATCTTTAAAAAAAAAAAAGAATATAGAGAGTGCATTTATTTATCTGGATGCTTTGAAGATTCAAGCAGAAAATATTTAGTATCCTATAAATTCCATACTATGATTATTTCCAGCACCTGGGATTAAAAATGTAAATTTCTAATCTTGATTCTACCACTGGCAAATGGTATCAAGTTAGTAATTATTTATTTTATATATCAAGAATTACATTTATCCCTTTATACATCAAATATTTACCTGGAAATGAGAGAATTTTAATTTAGTAATCTGAGAATTCCTTCCCAGGATTAACATTATATAATTTTAATTCTAGTATTATCCAGGGTTGGTGGGATTAAAAATTCTTTACAAACCTGACACAAGCAAGAATGGAGATAGTAAAAGATTGAGCAAATATTGTTGGATATTACTGCTGTGCCAAGCCCATTCACATGTGATTGTTACTGCAGGGGTGGCAGTTATAAATTTGTGGTTGTTTCTTCCTACACTTCTCCTCAATGAAATGAATTCAAGTCATGGTTTTCAGTGCTAAAATAATTTTAATTAGAAATTCACCAAACCATAGTAAATAGTACCCTAAAATCCTTCCATTCTCTTTGTTTTGATATTATTTTCTTTTGTCTTTATTTCAATATTCTTAACAGGAACCAAAAATAATGAGACCTATTTTCATAACTGAATTATCACATTGGGTAATTGGACATCTGTCCAGTTAATTTAAAAAATATTTAGATATGAGGAAGACAGAGGATGGCCAAATCCTCCGAAAATCTGCACAGAGACTCAGCAGTACAGGTGATGCTTCACTTGCGAACCGGCTGATACGGATGTCTACATAAAGATCATCATCTATTCCATTTCTGTGGTCACTACAGGACTATAAGATTGCAGACAGCAACCAAGAACAGATAACACAAATCAGATTGCTTCCTAGCTTAAATAATAAGGATACATAAACTATATTTTTATTTATAATGTTAGTGAGCGTACAGGATACAGACAAATTCTCATTTGTTAGTCTATGCGTATATTCTGTCACTTAAATGATTTAGAATATACTTTAGAGCCTGACTATCTACAATCAAATCTTGGCTCTTCTGCCTGGTAATTATAAAAGGGCAATTTATTTAACTTCTTGCCTCAATTTTCTCATCTACGAAAATACAGATGATAATAATAGCATCTCCCCTAATATAGATGACATGAGAATTAAATGCATTAGCATAAGTAATGCTTTCAACTCAGCAACTCAAAAACATAGTAAATATTGTATGTTTTACTATTATCATTATTTTTATCAGTGGTAGTGACAGCACATCATCCTCATTACCACCATCATCACCTTCCAGGTTAACCATGAGGGATGAAACGTGACAGTGTTTGAGAGCATGTTTTCGAATCAGACTACCTTGTTTCCATTTCTGATACCCCACATTTAATATATATGATCTTGATAAAATAACTGAATCTCTCTAAGCTTCAGCTTCTCCCTGAGGAAAATACTTTTAATAATTACCATACATTTCACTCATGATCAGTGACATAATTTGCAAGGCTCATTATAAAATAAAATGCAGAGTCACTTTTTTAAAAGCAGAAGAACACTGCTGTTACAGGTACTAAAATATTTCCTTTCTTCTGCAACCTTTCTCAACTTTGCCATGGTGTTTTTTGATTGGTATTAATGTTTCTCAAAGTAAAGGGAAATTAAAAACTTAAGTCATCAGCATGAGCTTTATCTTTATATTGTACAATGCCAGTTTCAAATGCAAATATCAGAGCATCTAATGCATATATGGAATCCTCGAAATTATACAATCCATATTTCATCATTCATCTCCATGGGGTGCCTTGAACTGACCAGAATAAACAAACACACGCTAGATTCAGGTAGTTTGAAAGGAGGAAATGTGGTCCCTCTAGGCACTTAGAGGGTCTGAGGAAGGGTTTTCCTGGGCACAAGATATTCATGGGAGAGTCTAGACCCCTGGGAGTAGACATGGGGATGGTTCGAGTAGCTGCACGAAATGCTGGCGCCATATACCGTAGAAGACAAAGAAAATGTTTATGTCTGGTGACAGATGATGAAACTGTTTTTGGCATATTGACTGTGAGATATCCATGAACATCAAGTTGGAGTTGGTAAATTTTAACTGGACATTTGAATCTGGAACCCAGGTGTGAAATTTAGACCAAATGGAATATATTTGAGTGCCATCAGCATATAGTCAGTTATTTGATTGCATAGAATGAGAAGGGAAGAACAACATGGTAGGACCTTGAGGAATGCTGGTATTTATGGAATAGAAGTGGAAAAAAGAGTTAAGAATACTGAGAAAAAGTGTACAGAGGAAAAGGAGTTTTTAGAATGAAGGTACGTAAGAGCTTCACAGTAAAGGAAATTGTGAAATATTCCTGCTACAGAGGAATCAATCAAAATACTTAAAATTATTCATTTTAGTAAAAAGTTACTTGTCACTTTCCTAGAGTGGGCATTTTCAAATGTGAGAAAATTAGACCGTAGGGAGTGAGAGTATAAACTACTTTCTGCAAAAATTTGTGAGGGCAGTGAATGAGATAGGGTGATAACTGAAAGGTCATGAAGGATAGAGTAAGAATGTTTTTAAGATGAAACGAATGTATAAGGTTAGAAGAGTTGAGAAAGGGGATGGTTAATGTACTGGATTCTTTGGGGAAAAGAAAGATTGGGTACAAAACTTTGGAGCAAAGGTGGGAAAATGGGTGAAAATACTGATAAGCATATATACACATAAGGAGTGTAGGTCAGAAAATGTAAGCTCATCCGCAATGGTTGCAGCAAAATCCTCTTCAGTGGATTCAAGGGGAATCTCTGGAACTTGCATGCTGCTTCAGAGCTGGCTTGAATCAAGGCAAGAGGGCTGCCCTATCGCAGCAGGCATGAGATAAGGGCCACCCTTGAGGCTGGGTAAGACTGTTCCTTTTCAGAAGGAAATTCCTCGAGTGGGACTCCGCTGTAAGCCACAGCAGACAACACTCCTGGCAGCTAAGGGAATGTGTCTTGGTCTCGGAGATGGTTCTATGTCCTACATAACTCATGGCAGGGACTTCAAACAATTCTGAAATTTCTGGGTCAAGATAACTATTGACTACCTAAATTTATTTCTTTTTTCCTACAGCTCATTAAAATGAAGAGAATACATGTTATGAGGAACTGAAACCCATCTCCACTACTGTCATGGAAGAAACAGATTATACGGATTCAGACATAATATTTGAGGATCCTGGATGGCTCAACAGGTAATGCCTGAGTTTTTAAAAAAAGAATATAATCACAGAATAGAAGTCAGCTTTTAACATAATCTGGCCAGAATGTCGCTTTTTTATAAAATAGGTACAAAGTTACAATATGTCTCTAAGAATCCCTCAATAAAGGATTCTTAGAGACATATTGTAGATAGTGTGATTTTAAGAAAAAAAGTATTCCTTTTGGCAAATTACATGTGTCCCCTAGTAACTTAGGAGAAAATAAACTCAGTCTTCTTATGAAGATAGACACTGAGCAATACTTGAAGCATCATGATGTTTATACATGCATGGGGGGAATGAGCTTATGCCGCTTAAAGTCACTGGAAACCTGAAATAAATATGGTTCCACTGATATGCAGCCATACCCTGAAAAGGCTAAATGTTCAAACCACAAGAGGAGGATATAATATAGAGTCTCAATACGCAGAGAAGAAAACTGGAAATGGAGGGTTTTAATGAGTATGGCATGAGCCTCAAGAGAGAATTAAATTAGGAGACTGAGTAAAATAAATGAAAAACGGGCAGTGACTTATTCTTCAAGAGGTAAGAAAGATGAAACTTTGAATGCACTCATTCAAAAATCATGAAAGATGGCTTTCGGTGACCGTGATGCTGGGAAGATTCCAGCTGGGCCGAGGGACATCGGATCACTGTCCTCCTCCCCTTTGATCTTTCTCCGAAGCCCCTGAATAAAATGGTTGACTGCCTCCCCTAAAAAAATCATGAAAGATGAAAAATAATTTTTGAAGCAGCATTCAATTCAAGGAACTGGGGGGTGAGGGCATCAGCCTTATCCTGAAGAAAGAACTAATAAAGATAAAACCTGAAATTAATAAAATAAAATAAGAGTAAAAATAAAAATTACTTGCCAAATTGTCAGGTTCAAAGTCTTTAACAAAATACAGACTTCTGGGTAAGGAGATTATGAGAGAAAATGTTGAAGGAGAAGAAGGAGAAAGAGGAGGAAAAGGAGAGAGAAGGAGGGACCCCTGTCCTATCACCAGACAACAGGCATCTCAGGACAGTAATCTTTGAGAGAAGGAAAAAAAATAAGGTGATCCCTTAGACTGTCCCAGCTGAATTCTTGAAGAAAATTTCCAGGCAGAAATGCAGGGACAGAATGTTTAAATGGAGCCTGCTGATCTCTCTACGTTGAGAAGACACAGTATGGAGTTCAAGAAGATCAAGGTGGCTAGAATTCATGAGGCGGAATGCTAGAGAAGAGAGACACATAGAATGAGTTCCTGAAATATGCAGAGAATTTATCTCATAACTTCATTTGAGTATTGATTGACACCTACCTATGAGGAATCATCTCATAACCAAAGAGACTACTGGAAAGAAACAGGCAGATCAATCACTAGAGAGAACACAGAGCTGAGAACAGTTCATGCTCTGAACAACTAGAGTGGAAAGTCCTTCTAATACATGGGCCATCAAGTAAAATCCTTAATAGCAGAACCAAATTAACCACAGATTAAGGGCTGATTTGGTCTCATCCAACGAAACTTAAAAGCAAGCATCAAAAGCATCAAATTGTTTCCAAGTAACTAAATGAATTCTGAAACAAAATCCAAAAAGAGAACACAAGAATTCCTAGACCCAATAATATAAAATTTATAATGTCTGATATTCAATCAAAAATTACCTGGCATGTAAAGGAGCATGGAAATATGAATATTAATGAGAAAAAAATCAATAGAAGCAGACCCAGAAATTATTCACATAATAGATTTAGTAATAGTAGTAGCAATAAAATAAGAATGATAATGAATTATCTTTGAGTATTAAACATGTACCAGCATTAGGCTAAGTGATTATCATCCATCACTTAGTATAATCATTTTTCTAAAAACCCTTCTAGAACACAATTATTTTCCCATTTTAAATGGTGTAGAAAACCTGGCTTCAACACACAAGTACAGCATGCCTGAAATGAGAATAACTCTGAAGTGAGGTTGACTGAAATGTCTAGTATATGCTCTTAACTACTTACTTATATTATTTTATTGTCATTTCAAGTTACAGAGCTCTTTAAAATAACTTATAGTACTACTCATTAATATTGAATACTTTCTAAAGTAACTTACATGAATGGGTCTGCCATCATTCTCAAGTAATGCTTAAAGGCTGATTTGAAACTTTAGTTTCACTAAATTCAAAATAAGTACCTCAAATATCCAATAACAACTCTATAGGGCAAATTAATGAGCAAGATCTTTTTTATTTAAATATCTTCTTCAAAATATCCAAAAGAATTACAATTAACCATATGTAATTGGCTGATGCAATTTCACAGCAGATACCGTGTAAGAATAGGAAGATATGCTAGTAGCACAGCACTTTAAGAGAAGCCCGTTTATCAAACTTGACTTTACCTTTCCAAAATATGCCTTGCTTCTTTTGCTAGACATTACAACTTCCAGTGGTTTCTCTGGGAATAACGCCAGAGAAATTAACTTTAAATTAATTAATTTTAAATTAAATAAAGCCTGGAAATTAAAGTATCCGAAGAAGTACTACAGATATCTAGTATGAAAGAAAATACCTTGTATCTGACAAATTCTTAACACCAATCTAGGTTCATTTAAAAATTCTAACACATGTATCATTTGGTGACATCTTCAGTCACTCACACTTGTGTAATTTAAATTGATCTATTAAAGAATAAATACACATATTTGGGTTTCAACTGATATATAACCTAAAAGATAATAATAAAATAGAATTGTAGGTTAAGGGGAGATCATTATGATTAAAAGACAGTAACTCCATATAATGTAGTCCAGCCATATATTTTAATTTCCTAAAAGACTATGTATTTACTTTCAACTTCTGTCAAAAGCAAATTTGTTTTCAATAAAAATAACAGATTATTTTCTTCGTGGAGATCATCTATGAATCCTTAAAAAAATGAAGGCAACTTTCGAAGAGAAGGATTCACATGTTAGTGCTCTTAAAAATTTTTTTTTTGAAGGCATTAAGACTGCATTTATATTATTGTATAGACTATTCTATATTTGGAGATAGTTGATATGAATTAGGAAATGTATTTTCATCGCTTATTTTTGTTGACATATCTCACGACTGAAACAAAGTGCTGAATAACCTCTTTACCTCAAATGCAGATCTATCTTTATGGTTTAAACCAGCATGGGGCATGGACACTTTCATTTTCCTGAGCCTTAGTGACTGTAAGCAACTGACTTCTTATTGTATGATACTGAAAATAAAAAAGAAAGATAAAGACTTTTAAGGATAAGTTAGAGGTTAAAATTTAGTAGTGGAGAGTGGGTTTGTCACTCCCTCAAAAAACAGAACAAAACAAAACAAAAAAAACCCCACCAACATCAACAACCATCACCAAATATTTTTATTTCTTAATCTTTATTGTTTTCTTAATGAAAATTTTCTAAGCATACAGGTATTAACCTAGACACTAGTATTTTTGCATATGGCAACACACAAGAGAGGCCATGTTTACTATGAACTTTGTAAGTCTAACAGTTTGCACACAAACCTACCTAGCAACCCAGATACGGCCATGTAAAATTTCTATCCTTGATTAAAGGATAAAGCTCTTGGGGTGCCTGGGTGGCACAGCGGTTAAGCGTCTGCCTTCGGCTCAGGGCGTGATCCTGGCGTTATGGGATCGAGCCCCACATCAGGCTCCTCCGCTATGAGCCTGCTTCTTCCTCTCCCACTCCGCCTGCCTGTGTTCCCTCTCTTGCTGGCTCTATCTCTGTCGAATAAAGAAATTAAAAAAAATCTTTAAAAAAAAAAAAAGGATAAAGCTCTTGCTGAGTGCGCATGGATAGATTAAATACACCTCAATACCAAGCTGAACAGATATTTAAGTTTTAACTAAGTATTAGCATCAAATATATCTCAGCACTATTTTTTCAGTTTTCAACAGTCACTGGAGACTGTTAACTTCCTGGATGTTCACCAGGATCTGGTGTATATTCTGCAAGACATGATCAACAAAAATTAAATGCTTCAGCCTTCTTAAATCACAGAGTTTAGATTACTATCTATTCCTATTATTTAAAGGTATTTTATTTAGGTCATTCTTGAACTAAGCTTTGGACAGTTGAGGGAATTGTTTTGAGGAAGGAAACGAAAAAAAATGATTTCATTTAGGGGCATAGCACAAATAAAGTTCACGAAGAAGTACAGGGCATGCACCAAAAGCATGGAATAAAGCCGACTGGTGCAAAAACAACGCTGCTGAGGAAAAACAGGAAATAAGTTTGGATGCCTTCCAAACTGTTACTCTTCCTCCCTCGTGCGGAAGTCCTTGTTCGGCTCCTGTGCAAAAAAGCAACTTGTCATTTGCTTCTACACCTCTCCTTTATCCGTTACTCTAGAACCTCCTGGTCATTCAGCCTGATCGTTGTGGAGTCCGGCTGTTGGCTCAAAGTTAGAATGATCATGCAAGTTATATTCGAATGAGGAAAATTTGAGAGTGAAAGGGAGTGGTACTGATAATTATGTCATGACAGGTATGAAGCAGGTTGTTCTGGGGTAAGAGTACGTATAGATAGTCTATTCACCTTGGGTGTCATCAAAACTGGCCCACCAACTTGGCTTCGGCCATTTGTCTTTCATATTCAAACATATACAACGATAGATACACCCTGGATCTTGCCATCATTCAAAACAGTCTCACACCCAAAACCTTAATCTCCAGTATAATGATACCTCATCCACTCATCCGATATCTCACCCCCATGCCCTCTGCTGTCTGAATACATAAATCTACTTTCTACTTTCTACATAACTACTTTCCCTTATTGAAATTCTTCCTCAGTCACGTTGCTCCCTGTCCAGCAACAGCAGGTCACTCAGATCTTCAACACCTTTTTATCGAACTCCCTCTTCCTCTTAAGATTTCCACCTTCAAAATACACGCCCTCTATTTTGGCTCATCCCTACCTCTTGCCTCACTGCTATAACATAGTTCTAAATATGTTGGATACATTTTTCTGGTAATGAGCTCTGGATAAATTGACCTCCTTTTCTCTTTATATTATTTTCTCTTTTTTCCTTTATATTATTTTCATTTGCATGCACTCTTGTCTCACATATTAGATTTCAAATTTCAGAGCAAGGATATGTAAATGGTGTGTGTGTGTGTATGCGCATGTGTGTGTATTTATATGTACACATATGTGTGTGTATATATGTATAAATTATATGCGTATAAAATATTCATGTATATATGTATATGTTTTATAAAATTCATATGAAATCTAATGCACGATAGATATTTAATAAATAGATNTGTGTGTGTGTGTGTGTGTGTGTGTATGCGCATGTGTGTGTATTTATATGTACACATATGTGTGTATATATGTATAAACTATATGCGTATAAAATATTTATGTATATATGTATATTTTTTATAAAATTCATATGAAATCTAATGCACGATAGATATTTAATAAATAGATTTACAGAGTACTTTAAGCTCATATATCCTTTAAAGCAAGTACTGGATATGCTGAATAAAAATTGGATAAAGCATGCAAAAAACACCAAACACTAACATTTACTCTCTATTGACTCTCTTCTCAGTCCCTAAGCACAGATCATCCAGTCAATCAAATGTACATTGCCACTTTTAACCTTCTAAATCTCAACCCAGAACCTCAACTTCTCTAAATAATCCATTCCAACATTTTGAAACACTTTTTACTTTGCCTGACCCAGCCTTTGGATTTACTGTTACCATAAACTCAGTGAATAGTAAAGATTATCTAGTGGATTTGTATGTATGTGTGTGGTGCATGGGAAAAGGAGAAAGAAGATTGCAATTGCTTGATTTCATGGATTAACAAACAATTGTTTTAAGTATTGAGACTATCGCTATGAATAAGAATAGTCATTATGACACATTATTTTATCTTTAAAACAATTCTCTGAGAGAGGCACTATACTTTCCTCTGAAACAAAAGAGTGATTTTTAGGCTTAAATGGGCTATAAAACTTTATATGTGTTAAGTGAAAGTGACTCCTTTGTAAAATTAAACTTACAATTTTAGAATAATTTTACATTTACAGAAAAGTTGCAAAGTTTGTTCTAATACTTCCCACACCCAATTGTCTCTATTATCAACATTTTATATTTGTATGGTACATTTGTCACACTTAACGAATCAATACTGAAACATTATTATTAACTAAAGTTCACATTTTATTCACATTTCTTTGGTTTTTACCTAATGTTCTTTTTTGTTGTTGTCGTTGCACATTCCCATATGGATGTGACATCTCATTTAGTTGTCACATCTACTTAAGCTCTTCTTGGCTACGACTACGTCTCCAACTTTCCTTAGTCGTGATCACCTTGACAATTTTGAAGGGTATTGATCAGATATTTTGTAAAATATTTGACAATTGAGATCTGTCTGATGTTTTATCATAAGTAGACTCGGGTTATAGTCTCAAAAAAACAGAGATAAAAGTACCATTTTTATCACATTACTATCACCACATACTATCAACATGACTTACACCAACATTGTCAGTATTTGTCCCATTTCTGCACTGTGAAGTTACTGTGATCCCCGCTTCCGTACTGTACTCACTGAAAGGAAGTCACCTTATACTATACTACCCTCCTCATTTAACTTATGGGAGTAGTGCTCCAGCCCATGGAGAGAAGGCTACATAAATTATTTGGGTACATAAATTATATATGCAGAGTAGCTACATAAATTATTTGAAATTCTTCTGCGTGGGAGAGTTATTATTCCCAATTTATTTATATATTCAATTATTTTATATGAATGTGGATACATGGATATTTACTGTATATTTTGGATTATAATCTAATACTACTTTATTTTGTTGCTCAAGTTGCTATGGCCATTGGGGCCTCTTTCAGTTGCCTCCTGTGGTCCTTTGACATATTTTGGACTTTGTTTTGTTTTTTGTTTGTTCATTTTAGCAGATCCTTACTTTCTGGGACTTCAGNTAAAAAAAAAAAAAGGATAAAGCTCTTGCTGAGTGCGCATGGATAGATTAAATACACCTCAATACCAAGCTGAACAGATATTTAAGTTTTAACTAAGTATTAGCATCAAATATATCTCAGCACTATTTTTTCAGTTTTCAACAGTCACTGGAGACTGTTAACTTCCTGGATGTTCACCAGGATCTGGTGTATATTCTGCAAGACATGATCAACAAAAATTAAATGCTTCAGCCTTCTTAAATCACAGAGTTTAGATTACTATCTATTCCTATTATTTAAAGGTATTTTATTTAGGTCATTCTTGAACTAAGCTTTGGACAGTTGAGGGAATTGTTTTGAGGAAGGAAACGAAAAAAAATGATTTCATTTAGGGGCATAGCACAAATAAAGTTCACGAAGAAGTACAGGGCATGCACCAAAAGCATGGAATAAAGCCGACTGGTGCAAAAACAACGCTGCTGAGGAAAAACAGGAAATAAGTTTGGATGCCTTCCAAACTGTTACTCTTCCTCCCTCGTGCGGAAGTCCTTGTTCGGCTCCTGTGCAAAAAAGCAACTTGTCATTTGCTTCTACACCTCTCCTTTATCCGTTACTCTAGAACCTCCTGGTCATTCAGCCTGATCGTTGTGGAGTCCGGCTGTTGGCTCAAAGTTAGAATGATCATGCAAGTTATATTCGAATGAGGAAAATTTGAGAGTGAAAGGGAGTGGTACTGATAATTATGTCATGACAGGTATGAAGCAGGTTGTTCTGGGGTAAGAGTACGTATAGATAGTCTATTCACCTTGGGTGTCATCAAAACTGGCCCACCAACTTGGCTTCGGCCATTTGTCTTTCATATTCAAACATATACAACGATAGATACACCCTGGATCTTGCCATCATTCAAAACAGTCTCACACCCAAAACCTTAATCTCCAGTATAATGATACCTCATCCACTCATCCGATATCTCACCCCCATGCCCTCTGCTGTCTGAATACATAAATCTACTTTCTACTTTCTACATAACTACTTTCCCTTATTGAAATTCTTCCTCAGAGTCACGTTGCTCCCTGTCCAGCAACAGCAGGTCACTCAGATCTTCAACACCTTTTTATCGAACTCCCTCTTCCTCTTAAGATTTCCACCTTCAAAATACACGCCCTCTATTTTGGCTCATCCCTACCTCTTGCCTCACTGCTATAACATAGTTCTAAATATGTTGGATACATTTTTCTGGTAATGAGCTCTGGATAAATTGACCTCCTTTTCTCTTTATATTATTTTCTCTTTTTT
>NC_048218.1:97230725-97299059 GCF_002007445.2 Ailuropoda melanoleuca
TATTCCTATTATTTAAAGGTATTTTATTTAGGTCATTCTTGAACTAAGCTTTGGACAGTTGAGGGAATTGTTTTGAGGAAGGAAACGAAAAAAAATGATTTCATTTAGGGGCATAGCACAAATAAAGTTCACGAAGAAGTACAGGGCATGCACCAAAAGCATGGAATAAAGCCGACTGGTGCAAAAACAACGCTGCTGAGGAAAAACAGGAAATAAGTTTGGATGCCTTCCAAACTGTTACTCTTCCTCCCTCGTGCGGAAGTCCTTGTTCGGCTCCTGTGCAAAAAAGCAACTTGTCATTTGCTTCTACACCTCTCCTTTATCCGTTACTCTAGAACCTCCTGGTCATTCAGCCTGATCGTTGTGGAGTCCGGCTGTTGGCTCAAAGTTAGAATGATCATGCAAGTTATATTCGAATGAGGAAAATTTGAGAGTGAAAGGGAGTGGTACTGAAAATTATGTCATGACAGGTATGAAGCAGGTTGTTCTGGGGTAAGAGTACGTATAGATAGTCTATTCACCTTGGGTGTCATCAAAACTGGCCCACCAACTTGGCTTCGGCCATTTGTCTTTCATATTCAAACATATACAACGATAGATACACCCTGGATCTTGCCATCATTCAAAACAGTCTCACACCCAAAACCTTAATCTCCAGTATAATGATACCTCATCCACTCATCCGATATCTCACCCCCATGCCCTCTGCTGTCTGAATACATAAATCTACTTTCTACTTTCTACATAACTACTTTCCCTTATTGAAATTCTTCCTCAGAGTCACGTTGCTCCCTGTCCAGCAACAGCAGGTCACTCAGATCTTCAACACCTTTTTATCGAACTCCCTCTTCCTCTTAAGATTTCCACCTTCAAAATACACGCCCTCTATTTTGGCTCATCCCTACCTCTTGCCTCACTGCTATAACATAGTTCTAAATATGTTGGATACATTTTTCTGGTAATGAGCTCTGGATAAATTGACCTCCTTTTCTCTTTATATTATTTTCTCTTTTTTCCTTTATATTATTTTCATTTGCATGCACTCTTGTCTCACATATTAGATTTCAAATTTCAGAGCAAGGATATGTAAATGGTGTGTGTGTGTGTATGCGCATGTGTGTGTATTTATATGTACACATATGTGTGTGTATATATGTATAAATTATATGCGTATAAAATATTCATGTATATATGTATATGTTTTATAAAATTCATATGAAATCTAATGCACGATAGATATTTAATAAATAGATTTACAGAGTACTTTAAGCTCATATATCCTTTAAAGCAAGTACTGGATATGCTGAATAAAAATTGGATAAAGCATGCAAAAAACACCAAACACTAACATTTACTCTCTATTGACTCTCTTCTCAGTCCCTAAGCACAGATCATCCAGTCAATCAAATGTACATTGCCACTTTTAACCTTCTAAATCTCAACCCAGAACCTCAACTTCTCTAAATAATCCATTCCAACATTTTGAAACACTTTTTACTTTGCCTGACCCAGCCTTTGGATTTACTGTTACCATAAACTCAGTGAATAGTAAAGATTATCTAGTGGATTTGTATGTATGTGTGTGGTGCATGGGAAAAGGAGAAAGAAGATTGCAATTGCTTGATTTCATGGATTAACAAACAATTGTTTTAAGTATTGAGACTATCGCTATGAATAAGAATAGTCATTATGACACATTATTTTATCTTTAAAACAATTCTCTGAGAGAGGCACTATACTTTCCTCTGAAACAAAAGAGTGATTTTTAGGCTTAAATGGGCTATAAAACTTTATATGTGTTAAGTGAAAGTGACTCCTTTGTAAAATTAAACTTACAATTTTAGAATAATTTTACATTTACAGAAAAGTTGCAAAGTTTGTTCTAATACTTCCCACACCCAATTGTCTCTATTATCAACATTTTATATTTGTATGGTACATTTGTCACACTTAACGAATCAATACTGAAACATTATTATTAACTAAAGTTCACATTTTATTCACATTTCTTTGGTTTTTACCTAATGTTCTTTTTTGTTGTTGTCGTTGCACATTCCCATATGGATGTGACATCTCATTTAGTTGTCACATCTACTTAAGCTCTTCTTGGCTACGACTACGTCTCCAACTTTCCTTAGTCGTGATCACCTTGACAATTTTGAAGGGTATTGATCAGATATTTTGTAAAATATTTGACAATTGAGATCTGTCTGATGTTTTATCATAAGTAGACTCGGGTTACAGTCTCAAAGAAACAGAGATAAAAGTACCATTTTTATCACATTACTATCACCACATACTATCAACATGACTTACACCAACATTGTCAGTATTTGTCCCATTTCTGCACTGTGAAGTTACTGTGATCCCCGCTTCCGTACTGTACTCACTGAAAGGAAGTCACCTTATACTATACTACCCTCCTCATTTAACTTATGGGAGTAGTGCTCCAGCCCATGGAGAGAAGGCTACATAAATTATTTGGGTACATAAATTATATATGCAGAGTAGCTACATAAATTATTTGAAATTCTTCTGCGTGGGAGAGTTATTATTCCCAATTTATTTATATATTCAATTATTTTATATGAATGTGGATACATGGATATTTACTGTATATTTTGGATTATAATCTAATACTACTTTATTTTGTTGCTCAAGTTGCTATGGCCATTGGGGCCTCTTTCAGTTGCCTCCTGTGGTCCTTTGACATATTTTGGACTTTGTTTTGTTTTTTGTTTGTTCATTTTAGCAGATCCTTACTTTCTGGGACTTCAGTGGTTCCAGCTCATATTGTATACTTCCTACCACACTCCACCCCTATAATAATCAATTTCTTAAAAAAAAAATCTCTGGTTCCTTTTACTGGTACTCATTGCTTATTGGTTGATATTGCTTCTAGGCCCCTTCAACAGACAGAGCAAGGAAATACAGTGTATATCTGTATATGTTTTTATATTATCATTTTCTATATTAAGCTAAATACAAATTCATACTCATGTCTCAAACTCTAATTCAGTACTACTTGAGTAATTTTATCCTCCCCTGTTTGTATATAACCTCCCACTCCAACAATGATAAACAATTCCAATATCTGACATCCATTTACTTAGTTGTTCTATTCCAGTATACATGGATAGCAGTGTCATACTGTTATTCCATATACGATAAGAAACAACTTTATCAAGTAGAGTATAGCACTTAAGTGCATTTTCTTTTGCCTTTAGTCTTGAACAATATTCATTCCTTTTTTTTTTAAGTTTGTATTTAAATTCCAACTAGTTAACATACAGTGTAATATTAGTTTCAGGTATAGAATTTAGTAATGCATCATTTACATACAACCCAGGGCTCATCATAACAAGTGCCCTCCTTAATACCCATCACCCATTTAGCCCATCCCACCACCCACTTCCTTTCCAATAACCCTCAGTTTGTTTTCTATAGTTGGGAGTCTTGTTTTCTGGTTTGCCTCTCTTTCCCTCCCTCCCCTGCCTGCAATGTTCATCTGTTTTGTTTCTTAAATTCCACATATGAGTGAAATCATATAATATCCATTCATTTCTAAAGTTACTTGGTTCAGTACCTTTGCTCCTTCCCCTCTTCAGTAAGCTTATTTTGTATACTTGTACAGTTAGATACTTTTTTTAAAAGTTTTTTAAATTAATTAATTAATTTATTTATATTTACTTATTTATTTGGAGAGACGGCAAGAGAGCATGAGCAGGGCCAGGGGGCAGAGGAAGAGGAAAAAGAGAATCCTAAGCAGGTTCCACGCTCAGCTCAGCACAGAGCCTGATGTGGGTATTGATCGCATCACCATGAGATCATGACCTGAGCCAAACACAAGAGTGGGAAGCTTAACTGACTGAGCCACCCATGTGCTTCTGCCTTTTTATTTATTTATTTATTTTAATCTTAATACATTAGAATTCACTTTTTATAGTATGAATTTTAAAAAAATACTTGGTGTCATGTATTCACCATTACGGTTTTGTTAATAATAGTTTTATAGCTCTAAAATATCCTCAGTGTGCTATCTTTCAACCCATCATTCTCCCTAAAGTCCTGGCAACCATGGATCTATCAAGAAGAATACACAAATCTCAACAGAAATTCAGCTGTAAATAAAATTATTTCCCAGTGGAAAACTTTTATCAAAAAGTACTGGTTATAAGAGAAACTGAAGAACGTATGTCTCCACTTATGTTCAAAGTAATGAGTAAGGGACAGGTGGGGATAGGTAGGGAGAGACAGGTAGGGGTCCATGGGATCAGGCTCACAAAATTCAAAATGTGGGAGATGAAAGGAAACCAGAGATAAGGGAACAAACCAGACCATCCTGTCCTAGGTGTCAGAGGGGGTCATGTTATAACAGCTACTTGTGACAAGAAAATTACAGGGCCCTAAAAAGAAAGTAAGCCATTGAAGGTATTATCACTGGTCCTTGCTCAATGGTGACATCAATAGAGATGTTAAAAAGATTTAAGTTCCCTGGTTAGTTTTCTATAAAACACCATCCCTAAAAGCCCTCAGTGGCAACCTGGTCAGGACCCCTCTCACTCCTGAGAACTTTTTTTGGTACCCTTGCTTAGTAAAACTCTGTCGCTTTACTCACTCTCCTTTGTCCATGAGATTCATTCTTCAACTCCGTGAGCCAAGAACCTAGCTCTCCCACAACAGTAATATTAAAGGATCACATTTGGTGTCTATGTGCATATGCATTTTTAAACTTTGTTTGCAGGTGATTATTTTCATTGATTTAATCACCATTTGAAATGAATGTCTTCATTTAATCCTAACTTTAGGAAACAAGTAATTTCATGTTCAAATTAACCCAAATTTCACCCATTACATTGATCATGTTAGTGTTACCAGCAAATTCAATTGTGTACTATAAAAAGAAGTCATTTTAATTACAGAGGTTAATGTAGTGAGTGTCAGCATCTTAGATGAAAACCTTCAATTGTTCCGTTCAGTGTATCATAGTCTATATTGCTTTTGTGTGCATCCATCTGTGTAATTCCTATTCCATCTTTACAGAGAAAATCAGGTTTTCTGCACACGATCAGGAAAATAACTTCTTGAGAATATTTTGATTTAACAGTAAAGCATTTGATTTAAAAATATAATTCCTTCCAATTCAATAGGTATTGATTAAAAATCTACTATGATCCCACAATATCATCAGATCCTGTATCATCTGGTGATACAAATGAATTGTAAAATAATCTAAAGGAAAAACAAAAAATCTGGTTAGGAAAAAGTCATAAACATATCTATCTATCCATCTATCTATATACATATATTTATATATATTCTTTCTCTTTTTCAATCCAGTCCCTATACATTTACAAATGAATAACCTGAAACCATCACATCATTCCCATTCCAAAAATTCTACAATGTTTCATCACCAATAAGTTAAGGTCTATTACAGTAAGCCCATTAAATTTAAAAACTTATCTCCAATTACTCTCAGGTACTAAACTTTTATTTTCACTAAACTGGTCTTGTTGACTATCAAACATTGTGGATTCCTTTTTTTTTTTCTTTTCTTCTAATATTGTACAAAAAAATCTTGACTACACATTTAAATAAGTACATTAGACGATAATTTTGGAGGATTTACTGAGGGGACATCCACTTAAACCCAGATAGTTATATGGGACTTCATGAGTTCAAAGAGTGGCTGGAAATAAAGGATGGATAGAAGAACAGCAGTAATTGACATGTTGCAAACCAACATTTTCATAGCAAATTTTACGTCCTTACTCTCCCGTTTTCATATTTTAATGAGGATTTCAAAAACAAACTTTACTGGTTAAATAAGGTGTTTCTTTTCAAAAGTTTTGTGAGGTTAAAGGGTGTTAATGAAATATATAAAATTTGGAGCTTGATTGGTCTAAAGAAAGGAAAACCGAGCTTTTTTTTTCTTAGAATATTCAAATTAATGTTATTCTTCTCCATTAGCAAAAACTACTTGTCTTTAAACAGATTTTTTAAAATTTTAAATTAATTTTGATATTAAAAGAACTAATAAAACTTTTTTTTTTTTTAACGTACAGAGTCAATTCACATTATAAACCTTCCTGACTGGTACAGAGCCTAGATTCAAGTGGTGTGGCAGTGTGCTGCCGTACTGATGAACCCAACCTCTTCATTCTTATTACCTAACGACGTGAGTGTTATTTCAACTCCGTGAAGCTACATGAATGAGGGAAATCATACAAAGAAATATAATGAACATGCAGATGCCATTAGGGAAGTCTTTGAACTCTTACTCCTCCCTACTTCCAATATCTTAGTCTTATTTTAAACACATTGAGTCAGATAGTAACTCATATGATAAAAGTAAGCTTTTACTCTGTAATTTTTGTTGTTCCAATGTTAAACATGCTAAAAATTATGCCGTAAAATAGGTAAAGAATACTCCCATTTTTCTTGGGAATGATCTTGATTTTTAAAAATAAAATATTTACAAAATAAAGAAATCAGTGCTATATACATTTTTTTAAAGATTTTATTTATTTATTTGACAGAGAGAGACAGCCAGCTAGAGAGGGAACACAAGCAGGGGGAGTGGGAGAGGAAGAAGCAGGCTCATAGCGGAAGAGCCTGATGTGGGGCTCGATCCCATAACGCCGGGATCACGCTCTGAGCCGAAGGCAGACGCTTAACCGCTGTGCCACCCAGGCGCCCCTGGTGCTATATACANGGACTGAACCACCCAGGCGCCCCTGGTGCTATATACATTTTAAGTAGGAGCTGGATTTTCAATCATTGAGATAGTGGACAAGTGTATGGGTAAAAAAAAAAAAAATCTCTAAGCACATGTGCACTTTATGACTTTAGGTGGACTTCAGTATTCAACTATTTTATTTCCTTAAATTTAGCTATACCATTTAGTTATTCTTGCACTTTAATTTCCTGCCACCAGGTGGAGAAAGTGTGCCAAAGCTAAGCTGGGGGTCCCCAAACTAGGGCCCTCAGGCTTGTTATTTTTTAAGTATTATTGTGACAGAACCACTCCCATCTCTTTATGTATCATCTACTGCTGCTTTGTATTACAATGGCAGAATTGAGCAGTTGTGCCAAAGGCTGTACGTCTTACAAATCTTAAATATTTACTACCTAGTCCTTTAAAAAAAATGTTTGTGCCAACCCAAGGTCTAGGTAGTAAATTTTACAATTTAAATTGCAAAATAGCTCTCTGTTTACCTCTACCACATTCAATNTTTACCTCTACCAAATTCAATCATAAATTATTGTTTCTCTATTTTTGGTTTATGTTAAAAGAATTCTAGGATATTAGTTAAGATACTACTATAATAGCCCCTGTAACAACAACAAAAATTCTGTATTTTAGATGTTTAACAAATAGTCTATTCCTTGCCCGTATTAACAGTTCATTCACAGGAGGAACAAAGACATACATTACTGCAGCTCACATTCCACTGGCAAGAAATAATCTGATGGTCCCACCAAAATGCCAGAGTGATAGGAAATGAAGTTCCTGAATTGGAAGCAACTTCACAGAAATAATTCTACTCTGTGAAAAGGACATCATGGATCTGGTAGGCTAGCAATCTTTGCCACTCCGTATTTCTCGATGCCAGTTTTTGTCAAGTTGATGTCAACCTACGGGTACTATAGCTTCAGTGAGCTTGTCTATATTGCTTTTTTCCTACATTCTGCTTTTGTAATTTTTTTTTAAGTCTAACTGCTGCTTATGTCATTTTTTTGGAGACAGGGAAATACAGAAAGAAGGAAAACCAGTTGTATTACATGCCAACCATTGTGTCTGACTGTAAGTGATTATTGAAATAGTATCGACCCTGCTGTAGGAAAGACGTTAGGGTTCNTGTACTATAGCTTCAGTGAGCTTGTCTATATTGCTTTTTTCCTACATTCTGCTTTTGTAATTTTTTTTTAAGTCTAACTGCTGCTTATGTCATTTTTTTGGAGACAGGGAAATACAGAAAGAAGGAAAACCAGTTGTATTACATGCCAACCATTGTGTCTGACTGTAAGTGATTATTGAAATAGTATCGACCCTGCTGTAGGAAAGACGTTAGGGTTCAAAGTCGATGGCCAGGAAAGGATTCTTGAGATGTCTTTGGTGCAAAAAGGTGATTTTATTAAAGCATGGGGACACTATGGGCAGAAAGGGCTGTACTGGGGTCATGAGGATTGGCCCATTATATACTTTCAAGTTGGGAAGGGGTTAGGGATAACCTGAGTCTCTAAGAAATTTGGAAGCAAGGTTTCCAGGACCTTGAGGGGGCTAGCTATTGTTGTGAAAAGGTCATTTATTACCAGCTAGTAAAACCTGAGTCATGAGACCCTTCAGATGTATTTCGGTGGGTCATATGCTTGGGGATGATTGCCAACATGTATCTTGGGAGTGGGTGGAGATAAAGGAAGGTTCGAAAGGAATTTTTATATGTTAAAGTAGACTTACAGGACCTGGAGGTTGGGCAAGATTGCCTGTTGCCTTTACTAAAGTATTAACATCGAGGCACTTGAGTCCCTAGAGGAACGTCACTCTGCCTGTTTCAAAGACTTGTCAATGGGCTGTCGGTAGTAAGGAAATTTCATAATTTTTCTTCTGCATTTGTTTCCCACATCATATCCAATATGTCTGCTTTTTGATTTATAGAGAATTAAAACTCCTTGTATCCAAAATATGATAATAGCTTCCTCACCACATTCTGTATCTCCTTGTACACTAATTATGTATTTGTTTTATTCTACCTTGCATAATTGTGAGTTTACGTGTGCATTTCCCACATTAAGTCCTAAATTCTAGAAAATGTGCTCGTCTGAAAAATTTCCAGAGTCAACATATTGCCACAGACATTATATGCTTAATAGTTTTGTTGAAAAACAGATTATCATAAAAGTTAGACTTACTTTTTCTTCCTTTTGTTTTATATTGTTTTTACAAGGAAAACCAAATAATTATTATGTAAGTATGTATATATAATATGTATAGATGTATATTTTATATAATATAACATTGGTTGGAAGACTAAAGGGTTTTTTTGTTTGTTTGTTTAGTGGTTGTTAAAAACAATTGAAGTTTTGTATGGAGCCATTGCGACAAGCACAGAAAATAAACATAATCTCTAGTGAAATGGGTTTCCAAAGTAATTTAAAGACTCTTAATATGAAATTATTTAAAATGTAGTAAGATAATTTCCTGCTATGTTTTTCTACCTAACAATAAAAAGGACTATGTTACTTTTTTAATTTCCCTTGATCCTACTGATTCTGAAAATACCATAATTTCAGGTATCCTATGATGCTAAGACATGCTAATCGAGTTCATGAATGAAGTAGAGAAATGTTTATTATTCTTGGATAACTAATTTGATTTTTTGTAATGTTTTACAATATGGAAGTTGGACAGAAAATGTTTCAGTGAAAAATTAATGTTCATTTTTCCCCCCTGGGTTAGAAAGTCCTAACATTCAGAATTTCAAATGGAAATTGCAAACATTTATACAAATCAATTCTTTTCTCTTAAGATAATATAATAATCCTCCAAAGCAAATTTCAGTTTATATTTATTCACTGGTGGATATCCAAGGATTGGGGGCTAGGAGAGAATGTTGAAGACTTTCCTTGAACACCCCCTCCCTGTTTAGTAAATTAGTTTCTGGAATCTCTACAAAAGGTTGAATTAATTTCCACTGGGATACACAGAGGTAACTATTGCGAATTACCATCCTGTTTTCTATTTCAATTGACTTCGAAGCGGACGATTTATCTTTTATTAGGTCGCATACAAAGAAATCTCCATATTTATCAAAAAAAAATCTGAAAGTAATTTCATATTCAAATCTGTTAGATTTTTTACCTGTAACAAAGCATATTCAAGTTTATTTTTATCTGAAATAAATATGAGTCATATTATGAAGAAGTAAATATATTACAAAATATATCTATGTTAATATAGTGGCACTAAATTATTTCTACACCAAGATTTTTATATACATAATGATTAGGAATGTTAGAAAATACTTATAGAAAAAAAATTTTTTTGAGAGAAAGAGTATGGGCATGTGTACACACACAACTGAGGCAGGGAGAAGGGGCAGAGGGAGAGGGAGAAGGGGAATCTTAAGCAGACTCCACATTCAACACAGAGCCCCAGCGGGGGCTGGATCTCACCACCTTGAGATCATGACCTGAGCTGAAATCAGTAATCGGCCTTTTAACTGACTGAGCCACCCAGGTGTCCCAATTACAGCAAAATTTTAGAGGCAGAATTAGAATCCTGGAAAATATGACACCTTTCTACATATGTGACTGATAGCAGGACATGTGAGACTTTGTAATAGTTGGCAAAATAGAGGGACAGCAATTGCCACACACGTTTGGGTTTAGGTAAAATATGTGCTACTATATAGCACAGGCAGTGAAATTTTGAAGGCTTTTCTAATCTGTTTGTCAGTCATTATCTTTTTGCCCATATTGTTTCAGATGACAGGTCTGATTATACTGTTTGCCTCACACGTTACAAATCTGTTCATTTTATTTTAAGGTTTTCTTTCTACTTATTTGACAGAAAGAGAGAGCACAAACACAAGCAGGGGGAGTGGCAGAGGCAGAGGGAGAACCAGGCTCCCCACTAAGCAGGGAGCTCAATCCCAGGACCCTGGGATCATGACCTGAGCTGAAGGCAGACACTTAACTGACTGAGAAACTCAGGCACCCAAATCTGTTCATGTTTGAGTGAATTTTCATTTCTATGTTGAGCATCAGCAGGTAAGAGTGAATGATAAAAAGCACAATAAATCGATTAATATACTCAAGGAAAAGACAAGAGTCATTAATAAGAAAAAGCCTTTTAAAGTTAAAAATACTATTGTCCAAATACAAATAAAATTGGAGGATATATTCCAAAATATAAGATTAAAAAGTGGAGAAGGAAAATATGAAAAAATAAGATAAAAGTCATAGAGAGTAATACAGGATGCTCAAATCTAATTATTGGGTACCGAAAAAATAATTTAGAGGAAAATTACTAACAAAATATCAACTGTTTTGAGAACATTTAGAGGAAATACTACTATGGGTATAATTATGATAATAAAATAAAAAAATAAAAAATGAATTAAAAAAATAAACTAGCACTGATTTCAAGTATAGAAAGAAGACCCAAATCTTCACACTGAAACAGTTCTCTAAGGGCTAATGCAATAAATGTAAAAATGCCCCATATATCTAGAAACATAACTGTAAATTTTCTCAACACCAAGAATGAAGAGATGATCCTAGAATTCTTCAAGAGAAGGAAATAAAGTCATCTACAAAAACTGGTTAGCAGATTATCTTTTAAGAAGCTATCTATATAGTCAAGCACAAAGAAAAATAAAGGAACAGTGAAATAGTATCCTTGAAATACTGGTCTAATTCTCAGGTAGGAGATTATTCAGCTGTAACAGAAAGCAAACAGGAAGTCTGAGCACTGTGTGGGATGTGGCGGGGGCGGGGGGATAGTCAGAGGAAATTGAATTGCCCCATGTCAAAATATGAAAGGAGTATAGAAACAAAAGTAAAACTAAGCAAAACATGATGGTGAGTTTGCATATCCTTAATTATGACTTCAAAGCCTATTTTAATGATAGATATGAGGATAAGAAGGGGATTTCTCAGTGAATTCAATCATCAAAAAAGTTAATAGGTAATTCTTAAGCAAATTAATTCAGAAACAGACGTAATCGAAAACTTATTTGGAGTTACAGAGATAAACAGAATAAGAAATAATTAGAATAGTTATTGAAGTCCTTACCTCAGGGAATGGTACCGAGTAAAGAATGAGAAAACGAGAAGGAGGTCTCTTATTTTCCTTTGTACTGTACCCTTTAAAACTGACTTTTTTTTTATCCTGTGCATATACTGCTTTTATAATGTATTCAAAAATATTTATTTAATACTTATTATTTGAAAAATAGCAATACCATGTGGAGTATGTAACAGCAAAAGCAAAAAGACAATATTCTTGTGTGTATATGTGGGTACACACTTAAAATATCATGCTAAGAAAGTGCACAGTCAAAAAACCTTAGATTTTTTGAGTATAATATTAATATTTATTCCATTAAGTAAAAACAATAGTGGATCTAGAGCCTCTTGATCTACACAATTCCACTGGTCTCCACTGACGTTATATGCCATGAAACCGGGGGGCCCTTTGAGCATAGGCACAAGCTCACATGAAGAAGTAAAGATAATCCTTCATGTAAAAAATTGCATGAACTGCAAAGTTCTATACAAGGTTGGCTAATGTCATTGTTCCTTCTTTTGAACCCCAAACCATCAGGGCTACAAGAATCAGAAGTCTGCACACTCACATATGCTATTCATGTGTTCCTGGGAAGGGAAATATTCATTCTTTTCCTTGGCAGGCACTTACTGAGGTAAGAGTGATCTTAACCATAAGAAATGAAATTATATAGAGTAATCTCAACTTTATTCAGAAAACAGAGTATAATGAATTACTTCAGGAATTTTTGTAGGAAACGCTATCAACTTTCTTCTCCATTGATATTAGGGGAATTGAACTTCTATATTTAACTTACGTTTAATAATAACAGTTTATTTTATTTGATAATATGAGGATCTAGAAACCATGCCTGGTCCGCTACATCTCAGTCACAGGTTGAGGGGAGTTTGAGAGAGGTTACTTCCTTTGAGAAATGCAGTAAGGTGTGCCATTAATCCTAATGTGGTAAAGAGGGTAAGTTTTGAGTGGGTTTATAGTATTTTCAGGTTGCTATGAAATAAAAATCAGCACACGTTTTTCTTTTCTTTTTTTTTTTTTTAAAGATTTTATTTATTTATTCGACAGAGATAGAGACAGCCACTGAGAGAGGGAACACAAGCAGGGGGAGTGGGAGAGGAAGAAGCAGGCTCACAGCAGAAGAGCCTGATGTGGGGCTCGATCCCATAACCCCAGGATCACGCCCTGAGCCGAAGGCAGACGCTTAACCACTGAGCCCCCCAGGCGCCCCCAGCGCACGTTTCTTAATTAGAGTTTAACTAAATAGAGTAATGGAAGTTGTGTCATTATACGCAGTAACTCACATCACACTGAGTTGGGTCTTTTTTTTTTTTTTTTTTAAGATTTTACTTATTTATTTGTCAGAGAGAAAGAGAGACGGAGTGCACAACCAGGGGGAATGGCAGGCAGAGGAAGCAGCAGACTCCCTGCTGAGCAAGACGCAGGGCTGGATCCCAGGGACCCCAGGATCATGACCAGAGCCAAAAGGAGACAATTAAAAGACTGAGCCACCGAGGCATCCCCATCACATTAAGTTTTCTTAACTGGTAAAAGTTAAAGACCTCCACTTAGGTTTCTTTAAAAGAAGGACTGAAAATAACCTTTGAAATTCATTTTAAATGTTAAAAGTGTATGTAAAAAAGTTCAAGGTATTAGTTTTCTTTTTACTAGGAAAGGCATTATCTTCACATTAAGTGGACATGGGATAAGCTCTGGATACCCTTGATATCCAGCTGATTTTCCAATGTATTCTCAAGTCAACCGAAAACTCAAGGTTTTCTGAATCACTCTGAGCTAATGTAAAAATGATTTCCTAAAATACCACAGTGAATTTGAATACAAATGTAATACAGTCTTTCAGTAAATACGGAGTCCAAAAACAAGATGAAACAAATAAGTTGTCTCACATGTCTCTCAAACTCTAAGTATTCTGGGAAAAAAGGGAAAATGAAGTCAAAATGAATATTCATCTCATCTTTTATTTATTTTATTAGAATGTGACTAACATGAAGATAGATAGAGCTTCACATTTTATTTACAAAATTATAAAATTTCATTTCTTTTCACTTCATCTGCAGAAAAGAACACTATCTGGAGCACAGTTCTCTTTATTATGTTTGCCCCATTCCCTTAACATCTGTAACTTTTCTTTCTGGAGTGATCAGAAAAGATGTAATGATGATTAACATGGTGCAGGCCAGGAAAATATGCTCCTGTTATGACTGTTTTATGTAGTTCCTGTAAATTGGAGTAACAAATGACATCTTCCTTTAGCTGAATCTGAGATAATCAGACCGCAACTGCCTTCTGTTCTCGAACTCCATTTGTAGAAAGGAAGTGCTAACCTTAAAATCATGCATCTTTTGAAGTGCTAACTCCTGTTCCCTCCAAATCTCCTCTGCTTGTTTCACTGTTGTTTCAAGGCACCTTCTCTTGACCACTCAATACTATCAAACCTAACACCACTCCTTATTTGATGTTTCTGAATGGAAAACTGCTTTTTAATATTTTTAGCCTTTAAAAGCCTGAACTTTTTGCTTAGTATAAAAAAATGTTTTCAGCTACAAAACTGATAGTTAATCTTAAGCAAAACAAAACAAACACTAACTGACCTCCCTGTAAACTCTAAAATCAATTCCTCTGTTTCAATCCAGACAATACTTTGCTGCCTTGAAAACAGAATTGCTGTAACTCATCATATTTTTTTTCCATCATCTGATATTTTGAACCCATCGAGGAACATGGCTCTCCCTCTGTGGTGGGGTCGGTCATTCTCATCAAGGTGTAGAAGGAGATAGCACAGGTTGCTCGGTACGGTAAAGCAAAAGGCTTGGATCTCTACCTACACTCTGTAACTGACATCATGTAAGTGTGGTGTTGGTCATTCAGGAGGTATAATTGTTTGTCATTTACAAAGCCAATGAGTTGAATAAGGTGATATTTGGATATCCCGTAAGGCTCTAATAATCTACAATTTGAAGTCATTTTGGGAAACCACTATCCAACCTACTCTAATCCTCTATTATGCACGGATTACATGAGACAAGTCCCATAACATTAATCTTTGAACACAAAGATTTCCATTCTTCGGTGAATAGCTCAACTCATCTAGGTAAGATTTCAATACAATTTTTCCAGTGCTTCAGAGAACATGTAGGTTCCATTATAAATAGGATTTGACATATATCACATAATGTTCAAACATTGGGTTTTTTTCCTATAGTTCAGTTGCTTTATATATATTATATGTCACCTATTCAAATAATTATAGAGAATCTTATAGGAGTAAAACATAATCATAGATTTCAAGAAGTTTATAATTTTGAAGGTTGAGTTAGATACAGGCATAACTGAAGTATATATTAGTTTTATAATGCTGTGTAACAAGTTACCAAAACTCAGTGGCGTTAAACAAAAAATTATTAACTTACAGCTTTGACTGCTCAGGAGTCTGGGTATGGGTTAGCTGGGTCCTCTGCTAAGGGTTTCACCAGGCTAAAAGCAAGGGGCCAGCTAGGGCTGTAGTCTCACTGGAGGGTCAGTGTCCTATTCCAAGCTTGTGAATTATTGGTAGAATTCACTTCCTTCTGACTATAAGACAGAGATTCTTTCTTTCTAGTTGGCAACAGGGAGCCATTCTCACCTACTAAGGGCTGTCCACCATTTCTTGTGTGTTCCTCTCCAAGGCTGGCAGGAGAATTTTCCACGATTTAATTGTCCTAAGAAAAGTTCCAGTCTCTTTCAAGGGTTCACCTTATTAGTCAGGTCCACTTAGAATAATATCCCTTTTGATTAATTCAAAATTGACTGAATATATCTAGAAAATCCCTTTGCCATATAAGAGGATAATCATAGGAATGATGAACTATCATATTCACTGCTCTTGCTTACAATCAAGAGCAAGGGAATTACCCAGGGCATGCACATTTGGGAAGGGAGAGAGGATATTAGGGGCCACCTTAGAATTCTGACTACCACAAGTACAAGTTGGAATAAAATAAGTGTCTACATAAGACAGAAGTTATATTTATAGAAACTGAATTTATACATACTATATATACATTGAGGAAGAGATGTAACAAAGGAAGAAAGTATTTCAATAAAGAGCAAGGCATATACTGTAATGAAATATGAAAATATGGAGACTGTTCCTACAGCCCAATTTGGCCACTAAAGCTAATAAAACTAATAGGAAAGATTTAGGCCATTCAGGATTTAAACTCTGTGCTTATTTTAGTAGGCAATGAGAAGTTATTATATGTTTAAGAGGATTGAACTGAACTACTTGCCCTTTCAGATACATTCTCCATCCTACATCTATCAGGACCACATTCATGAAATCACTTGCCTTTAGGCTTCCGGTTGGGTTTGTCTCCTCAGAAGCACTGGCAGGATATCTGGAAGGTGGAAGGACGATGAGGTAGGTTATATTTCTCAATTGTCTTCCTGTGAGGCTGGTTTCCTCCTTTATGACAGGTGGCCTCTCCACATAGCCCTTTGTATCTTTAGGTTCAAATAACCACTTCCTTCTCTCTCTTCTTCAGGTACAATGACAGGAAAAACACTGGATGTGAACTCTTAGGTATGGTATTATCCCTTGTGTTCTTTCTTCACTCATCTAGCACCTTTTAAAATTCTATTAAACTCTCTTCAAATTACCCAACTGAATGTGCCATCTGTTTGCCGCTGGGACTTTACTGAAATGGGGACTATATAACTGAAATTCTTGTGGGAAGATTAGTATGACAATGATGAATAGATGGTGTAGAGAGGGAAGATACTAAATATGTTTGTCCAGCCAAGAGTAATAAAGAAGGCATGAACTAAGTAGTGAGCATTGAAAATACAGGACAGATGTTGCAAGACATAATGTGGAGGGAGACTTCATAGCACTTAGCATGGGATTAGAGGTAGGGGTGAAGAAAGAGTATGACAGGTAGTTCAAGGATAAAACCTGGTAACTAAGTGATTGTCATTCCATTAATGGAAACATCAGTGTCAGAGTGGGAAATCTATTTAAGGGCTATTAGGGATAACAAGTTTGTTTCAGAACAAGTATACAAAAACATGGTAGACATTCAAGTAAAGAAAACAAATTAGTGGTTGGAAAGCTGGATTTGGCATCTCAGAGAGTAGTTAAAGCTAAAACTATAGACTCAAGAACTATAAAAAGATGTTATAACTGACTTCATAAGAATTATTATGTATTGAGAAAATCAATGGGCAAAGAATACACATCCAAGGACAAAACCTTAAGGCACCTAGTCATAGGGAAATTAGGAGGAAAATTTTTAAAAAGGTAAGTGTCTCTTCTCCTTGTCTTCAGAGAAAGAGATAGGAAAGTGTCAGCGATGTGAAAACAAAGTCAGAAGGTTGCAAGAAAAAAAAATATATATGGTTTTTTTAAGGAGCGGGAAATAATGGTTAGATTAGTGCCAATCTTAGTACCTGCCTGGCAACACCCCAAAGTAATCAACACAGCCTCATCCATAGCCATCACTTCAAAGGTACTGTCATTTATTTTACCATGTGATCATGTCATATGACTCAAGCCGTTTGGACCAGGAATAGACACCTTATCCAAAGGTAATAAATTCAGAGTCTGATTTGTGGTCCATGAGTGCACTTGCATGATACATGATACAATAAATTTGGCCAAAGAAAGTCTTCCTTAATAAAATATATTGAGAAAATCAGGCTGACTGAGTTAGTAGGTGGAAGGCGTAGCTAATAGTGTCTGAGGTATAATAATATTCCAATGACAATAATGGGTCATGCACAAGACAAAACTAAGAAATAGTGGTAGCAAATAGCAATAAAAGATAGCAAATTGGCATAGGTACACATATAGGCAAAAATAGGAATCATATCAACAATGTCGGTTGTAGATCAGTGACTCACTGCTGAGACCAAGAGAAAAGGATTCACGGAAGAACCATCTTCCACCTCTTTGAAGCTTAGTCCACTTAAAATTTATCCTTAGATTTCTTAGTTCTGAACACATCTGCAATATAAAACTTATGTGTGCCAGCCCGAGGGTCTATCTGTTCACCTGTCGCTAACAATGAAACAGGCCTCTAAGAGAGAGAGGGAGGGAGGGAGAGAATCTTTAAATACTCTATCTCTGATATTTGTATCTATCTCCATAATCATATGTGTGTGTGTGTGTGTGTATGTATATGACAATTACATATATATAAAATAACTAGAAATGGAAATCAAGAAACTAATTATCAGAAGAACATAGGAAGTGATGGGAATTGCTGGGTCACTGCTTAGGTGAACTAAGTATTTACACTAGGATGGCAAATTAGTAGTTCTCAACTGGTAAAATTTTTAATGAAGCTCTCCTATGCAAAGCAGGGATACTGATAAGTAAGAAATGGAATGACCAAAAATGACAGCTACCGTAACAATCTAACAGCCCTTAGAAATCAAACTGAACTGTCTTTTGCCTCTGCTTCCCAAGTGCCACGTTTTGTGCCATCTGAATGTCAATTTACTCTTTAACTAATTAGGTATATATAAATGATCAGGAGCAGCAATTAATTTGCTGATTAGCAAGCTATCTGTGTCTTCCTAGAAAAAAGATGAACTAGCCAACCAGATGATCACCACCCGGAGATGAAACTAAGAATCAGGAGAGTCTGATCCAATCAAAAGTTAGAAATGGATTTTAAAAATATGAGGCATAATTGGACCCAGGGAGGTCATGAGTCCTATTTAATATAAGATGTATGATGAAGCTTGTCATACTAATGTAATGTAATATTAAACATATGCAAAATCCTTCCACTTGTTAGGGAGGTCCTTAAAACTACTTTGGAAACAGTACAGTCTTTTTAAGCTCTAGGTTTAATGAGCCTTATCATCATTGTAATGCCTCTTTTGGGATTTGTTGACAAAATGTCAGACATCCTAACCACATTCTTCCCTTGTAACTAAATGAGACAAACAAACAAAAAAGTAGCTTCTAGTGCAAAACAGTAGAGATAGTTTGAGGAAAATAAGGAGATTGAAAGTGTATGTTGTATTTGGGAAAAAGAAACTCATTAATGACCTTTGCGAGAGCAATTTCCGTAGAGAGGTAAGGGGAAAAGGAGCAATTTTAAGGGATGAAGACTGAAGGCATAAATGGATAATAAGAGCTGAGAGAAAATGGCTTTATAGAAATATAAATGAAGATAGCTTTTGAAGAGACGAGGTTAGGTCAAAGAATAATAGGGCACTGTTGGATCAAGAAAAAAGTCCTTTCTATTGCATTGCTTTGCCTTGAAGTATTGGGGAAAACAGAGAATATTTTTAAGCAGCAGAGTAAGGTCAGTAAGAAGGATTAAATCATAAAGTCCTAGATAAGTGAGATCTTTTTACTGTTCAAGTATTTTTCAGCAGCTATAAAATTAAGTAATGTATTTACATTATCTGTCCCCAAACTCCTTTTTAAAAATTCTTTTAAAGCTTCTCCAAAAAGGAGAAATGTTGAGGAATTATCTGGTTTAATTCCTCATTTTGATTAATAAAATCATTCAGTGACCCACTGCCTAAATCCTGTGATAATTCTGAATTGTATAAAGTTTGAAATCCTGATGATTCAACCAAGATTTTAATATTTTGCTTTCCCATTACTTGTGTTCCCAAATGATTAAACAATCAATCTTTCTCTAATTTCTAACTTTACTTCAAACACAAATGTAAAGATATATACAGCAATATAAGAAAAAAGTGGTAAAAGACCATTGTTAATTTCTGAATGTTATACATGCTTTGTCCACAGTAGAGAATAGATCTGACTAAATATTCTAAAGAAATTATAATGTATGTTCTATATATTTTAATCAATTTTTATTTAAATAACTATTTGGGAAAAGATTGATATGAATTTAAGTGCAGTAACTTTTTTTAAGATTTTTTTTTTATTTATTTGAATGAGAGAGAGAGAAAGCATGAAAGAAAGCAGAAGGGCAGAAGGGGAGGGAGAGAGAGAATCCTCAAGCCGACTCCCAGCTAAACGCAGAGCCCAAGGTGGGGCTCAGTCCCAGGACTCGGAGATCACGACCTGAGTTAAGATCCAGAGTTAGCTTCTTAACTGACCGAGCTAGCCAGGTGTCCCTAAATATAGGAACTTTTAATTTTGTTTTTTGTTTATTTGGTTTTGCTTCATTTTTTTTGTGTTGCTTTATTTTATTTTATGTTTTATTTATTTTTGTTTTGTTTTGTTTTAAACTGGAAAATAAGTTAAAATTGGTCCAGTGACTGTGAAGCATGTGTCCTAACTAAAGGAGGGAGGAGATAAAGAAAGGGTAGACAGAGGACACACAGATAGGGGTTAGAGATTTCACTGAGGTTAGTTACATGTTCAGTTCCATTCAGGCCTAGAAATGGTAATCTCATCAGTGGTGACACTCTAAGAAAATGGCATAAAAATTCCCATATTACAAATAAACTGATAAAAATGTGAAATAGGGAAATATCAAACTCTATAAATGATGCATTTTAAAATTCATATTAACTGCTAATATTCGATTATAAAATTGAAATGTATTAATTCGGCTATCACAAAGATAGGTTGAATGCCATATGCACATAACATGTTGAATGTGATAGCAAGAAATGAAATTTTTAAATGACTGTCTAGATGCAATTGAAATATGAAGAAATATTTGATCAAAAATAATTTTGTGGGCGCCTGGGTGGCTCAGCCTAACGTTAAGTGTCTGTCTTCGGCTCAGGTCATGATCCCAGGGTCCTGGGATCGAGCTCCGCATCAGGCTCCCTGCTCAGCAGGAAGCCTGCTTCTCCCTCTCACACTCCCCTTGCTTGTGTTCCCTCTCTTGCTGTCTCTTTCTGTCAAATGAATAAAATCTTTTTATAAATTTATTGAATAGCTGTTATAAGTCAGGTATTTTCAAAAGCACTAGAAATTCAAAAATAAACATGGCAAGATTCTATTTTCAATATGCTCCTAGGTAACTGAAATTATAAAAAACACGTCCTGTCATGTTATCAAAAACTAACTGGAAATTTAAATTTGCAAGTTTGAAGTATCTTTATTTATAAGTACTAAATACACTGAAATCAAAATGTACATGAAAACACACCCGACACATAGAAATAGTGTGGCTCTCATTTCTAAAATGGTTTAAGTACCCAACTACTCTACCAATAAAAATGATGCCTGATTTTTCCTTTTAAATTGTATTTTTGCAGCCTTACTGAGACATAATTGGCATACAACTTTGTTTTGGTTTAAGGTATACAATATGTTGAGTTGATAGAATCACATCTTCCAATATGACTACTACCATAGCATTAGCTAACACTTCCATCACATCTTATTTTAAATTTTAAAATTTAAATTTTATCTCTAGTTGTTATTTTGTTACTGCAAACACGTATTACATAATAAAAGCAAACTTGAATAATTTTTCAAATTCTATTCTTAAAATGTCTAAATGCATATGTAACCTTTGTTGCCCTCTGAAGTGTGGAGGGCTTCCAGGTTAATAGATGAATAGATAGATATCAAATATAGTAGGTTTATGAAATTCCACCTTAACATTTTACATAAAATTTCTTGTGGGTTCATAATTTTGAGAAACAAAAACTGAACAGTCCATCAAAAATTTTGACTTTCTTATTTTATTAAATCCACACATTTTAGGGAGGAAAGGGAGATTAAAACAATCTATACTCTTTAATTCATCTCTACTGAGTTTGCAAGTGAGAATTTTCAAACTGATTGAATCTTAGTATCTTAGAGCAAAGCAGAATAATAAAGGCGGTCAGATTGCCTGATTTCGGCATAGTTGCTCCCCTTTCTCTCTTGTTCTACCATTTATGTATTTCCTTCTTTTGCCTACATATAGTGACCTCCTAACATACAATTTGTTACATCAAGAGGAAAGCAATCTAAGAAACACATTCATAGTAAGATCATAGGAGTTATTATATAATTCATTACAGGGATATTTGCATTCTAATGAGCAGAGAGTTAATATTGTCATGCTGGCTAAACATTTTGCTTTTAGATTCAGAAAGAAATGTATGCAAATCCTGGCTCCATTAGGCACTATGAGCAATTCAGCTAAACCTTTAAAACTCAGTTTCCCGTTAAATGGAAATAATTATGTTCACTACATATAACTGACATAATGAGAAAATGAGAAAATATATGTAAAGTACTTAGCACAGTCTCTGCCAAATAATACATGTTTTATAAATTTGAGTTAAGGATATAACTAAAAATTGATTGAACACATTCTCGATAAAAAGTGTAAAATAAATTATAATTAAACTGATACATTTCTACAATTTAAGTAACAATACGTACTGGGCTGTGGAATGTGTTCAACATGTTCATTGAAACAAAGTATTACATGGGCTTATTTTGTCTACAGATGTATTTATTTATATATGGGTGACATTCCCATATCCTCTCTGAAAGATAAGGATAAAATATCACCTTGGCTCAGCACAGCTACTAGGTTTATAGTCACTTGAGTGGCTCCCCTTGGTCGCACAAGTGAGCAAATATTAGTTTACAAGAACTAAAGCCAGGTAGAGAAAAGGAGGGGATCTGGGTACCAGTTAGACTTATTTTGGAGGTATATGAATGTTGAATGTTTTATCTCTGTGTTCATAAAAATCCTGGTATTTATGGTAACACAGTTCTACCTGAGCAGAAGTATCCAATTTCTTTGTTTAAGTAAATAGCCAAGGGAGTGTATGGAAAGGACTGATATTGGCACTGTGTGGGGTAGGTGTAGCATGGAGGCTGACCTAGGACATGAGAGGGACAGCCATCAACTCGACAGTGGAAATCTTCCATGAGGCTGTGGATGGAGTTGTCATCACTGACACCAAGTGGCAGAGACCAAGGTTTAACACCGTGAATGAATTAAACTTTGCATTTCTCTCTGTACGTCTAGTATTTGGAAGCAGGTCTGGTATCTTTTGGACTGAATAAGCCCCAGATATTCTTGGTCAGTGTGGTCAAATGTGAAAAGGGAAGAACTTTGAGGGAAAGGAGCCAGGTTTGAAGCTAATATAGACAATTCCAGAAACTGAGTATAAGAATTAAGATGCATGGGGCGCCTGGGTGGCACAGCGGTTAAGCATCTGCCTTCGGCTCAGGGCGTGATCCCGGCGTTATGGGGATCGAGTCCCACATCAGGCTCTTCTGCTATGAGCCTGCTTCTTCCTCTCCCACTCCCCCTGCTTGTGTTCCCTCTCTCACTCTCTGTCTCTATCTCTGTCGAATAAATAAATAAAATCTTTTAAAAAAAAAAGAATTAAGATGCATAATTTATAGTTATGTTATAAACTACTAAACCAGATCAGAAAAGGAATACAAACAAATGGATAAATATATGTTATTTAAAAAGAGATACAGTGGAGAGATAGTAATTTTACATAATATCAAATATATGCAATAAATAAATGGTCAAATAGGCTCTGTAATCCAATCACTCTTCTTACAAGTCTGTCATACCAATGCAGACCTCCTGCTTAACAAACTCAATGGTCCTTACTTCTGAAATGCCTTGAGCAGTGTGTATATGAAAAATATCATATAAACAATGTAACCATCCAATTATAAAACTGAACTGTTTCATGAGTTAAATGGTTCTTCCTGTGTAAGTGAGGTGACTGTTTACCTCACTTAGAAACCTCACACATTACCTGAGCCAGAGCGTGTTCAAAACAGGAATTAAGAATCTGGGGAGTGATGAGTGGTGTTGATGGTCACGTTCCCCGTGCTTGCAAATGTTTATATCTTTTCAATTAATAAAATTAAATGGTAGGTATATAGAAAGATAACCTAATACATAAGTAAGTTATATACACTAATTTTATAGCTCTTAAGGATAAGAACTGACCCTTTAACTAAACTCAGAATTTAAAAAAATAACAACACTAATTATCACCATTTATGGAGTCTCAGATATGTGCTCAACATTTTGTATACATTATTTAATCTTCAGAAAAAAATTAAAATGACATTATTTTCATTTCAATTAAGAAAAGAGGCAATTAAAATGTAAAAAGATAAAATAAAATTTTAAAGAAATTAGAAAAAAGCCATTCCCAAAGTCCCAAAACTAATTAAAAAGTCAACCTGGTATTTGAGTCCATCAGGAGCTGATTCAAAGATACTGCCTCTACACTTCTGAGGGAGGCAGTCAAGCGAAAACTGTAAAAGGAAATCATAAGTCGTATAACAGAGGGACGTGGAAGCACAGGCAAAGAAGTTTGAGCCTAAGAATTGACACAAAGGAGATTATTTGGACTGGCTCTAAAGAGTAACAGGAGTCTACAAGGGTAGATAGGGGTAAAGAATGGCTTACCAGACGGACAGAACTTGCAAAAATCTATATACTGATGCATGGGAATGATTAATAATTATTGTGGGGAAGGGTTTTTATTTTTCTTTTTTCCCCAAATACACTTCAAATCAGACTGTGAGTTCCTTCTGCCTATAAGCAGGTCTAGAGCAGAGTCTGAGCCTGTTTTCAGAAATTGGGATATTTCTGTGAGTATGCTGGAGGCTCAGTCTATTGCTTTGGCCCTAGGAGGGAAAGGTGTGATGCAATAAACACTACGGCAATGAAAGTTTTTCTGTGCATTCTATGGAAACCCTGACTCCAGAAGCTTGCTTTTTTTTTTTTTTTTTTTTTTTTTTTAAATTTTTGAAGTTCTTATGTTGTGAAATACCTTGACACTTAATGTCTATTTTCTGTTTTCAGTCTCCTGTTTGGCTTCTGATACAGTTTGGACTCTGCNAAAGTTTTTTTTTTTTTTTTTTTTTTTTTTTTTAAATTTTTGAAGTTCTTATGTTGTGAAATACCTTGACACTTAATGTCTATTTTCTGTTTTCAGTCTCCTGTTTGGCTTCTGATACAGTTTGGACTCTGCTCAGGGCACTATTTGTGTCCATGCATATATCTCTGTGCATGTGTGTGAATGTGCCTGTGACTTTTACAGAAAAATACGAATCTTCTTTGGGGCAATCATGACAATCTTCAGGAAGCTACAGATTCAATAAAGCCCCAGTTAAAGAAAATGACTGTAAAATATATGACTGAAGGCCAGTTTCTGTTTAAAAACTTGAATCTTGAAAACACCTGCTCTGCTCCTCAAGTCTGCTGAATTTCTAGACAATGTCGCAGTTCGTAATGACCTGTCATACTGATTAAACCTGATCACTTTTTTAGGACTCTTAAAACTAAATATATTTGTTCACCACAGCCAGAAAAAAACCACAACCAGAAAAAAATATGACTGATGGTTTTCCTTAATTAGTAAATATTCCAAAGGACACTATTTTTCACTGGGTTCTCTATATTTGGGTGAATTACACTTTGTAATCAGTGATTAGTAAAGATGTAGGGGAGATTCAGGTAACTATGAAATCCATATTCTAGGATTAAGAGGGATTTCCGGGGTAGCCTCTCCAAATATGTGAGGCCAGTGCCACTATTGGTTTAGAGATGATTTTATGTATTAAAGAGACAACTTTAAATTACATTGGATCACATTAACGAGAAAACAATTCTCTTTCCAGCTTAGTTTCAATCCTGATTGCAGCATGAGGAATGTCTGACTTTGGCACAAAGATATATTTAACAACCCTGACTTTTGATAATCTCTCTTTTTATAAAAGAGAGGTAGGCCCTAGTCTCAGGACCTCCAGCAAGCATATATTTAGTGGGGCATTAACAATATTGTGGTGGCTCCATTGTACTTATTTAAAACGACTTCTTATTGAGAGATGGTTCTTGTTTTCTATTTACTGTAGTGATAAAAGGTTTAAGTTAACTTAATATCCTATCAGTAAATTTATTTACTAAAAAATTTAAAGGAAAACAGAAAGTTGTAATTACTTTTTGATTAAAATCTTGCCCACTCAGGCTAGGTCTCTTGAGGGGAAAAATTTGTTTTTTTTCAAAATTAAAACGCATTAGGAGGCTCTCTGCTAGGTCACTTCTGACAAACAGGTTAAAGAATGATCATGGTTCATACAGGATGCTCAACAATTGTGGGTAAAGGAGGTCAAGAACCCCTATGTTCCTTGTGAGTTAGCCTACTAATGAACACAGAATTGACCAGGAGGCAAAAAANAAAAAAAAAAAAAAAAAAAAAAAAAAAAAAAAAAAAAAAAGACAACAAAGCCATGTGGCTTTTTATTTAAATAGAAAACCAGCCAATCATTCTTCATGGGCTTTCTATTGAACTTGTCTTTTATTGAGCTGGTAAAAATTCTCCCTCAAAGGTTATGGAATTGTACTCAGTGGTAAGGTGCTGTAGCTGCTTCTATAAAATGCCATTTGGCCCCGTCTTACTCTGACAACTGAACTGCCAGTCAAACATGCAGTGCTATTATCTGCAGTAAACCTTAATAAAATACAAAGACAAGCAAACCCTTGCTTTGCCCCCCCCTCATCAGTTCCATCTTTGTAAATGAGAATAAGGAAGTGTCCAAAGTCACTCCAAAGGACTCTAAAGGTCTCTAGAGATAATATGCTTATAGGATTACCAAAGGGAAAAAAGTAAAAGGATTTATTTGAAAGGAATACAGGGAGGGAGAATAAAGAAAATAAAGTCAACAAAAACAAAGATATCTAAACTTAAAAGTTTTGAAAAATAAGGATATAGACTATGCTTTTTGCTGTATTAAAAATACACTTAAGAATTATACACATCTTCTGAGTGTTTGGCTGAGAGAGCAATTTGCAGAATAGCATTAATGACTGAGTGGAACAACGTGGACTCTGATATGAATGTGAAACAAGAAAAAAATGTTGAAGAATGACTTGCTCTTCAAGGGCAAATGAATGCATAATATTGAATTAGGGAGAGAGATTAATGAAAAGATGAAAAATGAGAAAATATTGGTTTATACATGATCCCGTTTTGAGAATAATCTCAGAGGTACATGCTCACTACTTTGAGAAAATTGAGCACTTTTACCACATTTAACTTCTTGAGGTAATAATTATCTTACATGGTATTAAAAAAATAAACCTGAAGAAAAATGGGAACATCTAGGTAACAGATCTTTTCAATATTTGTAATAATTTATACATATATTTGTAATAATTTGTACACAAATTATTTTTTAGTAGAGAGAGAAAATGTTAAAATGTATATGCTTCCAGTGTGAGATACTTGCATATATTATTTCAAACTGATCACAATTTTAAAACATTGGTTTTATAATCTCTACAGATGCAAGAAATAGCACTACATAAGTGTTTGTCATCATATCTACTTCCTTCCCTACTAACAGGTCACAAATAGCTTTATTGTTATATAAGTGCAAACCTATGGTAAGACAGAAAATATTTATTCAGTGGTTTCAACTATACTCCAAAGTGTGGTTGGATTTTTACTTCTGGCTATGAAAGAGTAACTGGTACCAGACTTACTCTTCCAAAAAAAACAATTATTAATAGGTGGCCACCATGCCCCTGGAGAGAGGCTGAGGCACCTGAGCCCCGGCGCAAGGCACCAGGGCAGTGAGAATGTCCACTTCGTTAGTCTAGGCCACTTTCTGGGTGGTGAGCAAGAAGAAGCCACAGCCCACTTGGGCTGTCCTCGCCCCTTACACCTGCAGCAGTAAACAAGATAAAACAACTTCTTAAAGATAAGCCTGAACGTGTAGGTCTGAAAGTTGGTGTCCCAACCAGGGGCTCTAGCGACTTTCTCTTGACAGGAGTATTCTCTTGTATTCTAGAGTGTAAGAAAAGGAGATTCTGATGAAGAAGTTGTTCAAGATGGAGCCGGAAGAGAATGTTCATCGAAAACAAAGCACAGCTAACACTCTGAGGAATAGAAATAGATTAAGCTAAAATTAAATTATCTAGTGAGTCTGTTTTCAATAACCCAAACATCAAAGGAATGTATCAAAGGAACCAAAGGAATGAAAGCTTTTATACCTGACTACAGCTATAAGCTTCAGGAAAATTCGTGGAGGTCCTAGGCTTACTGAAAAAATTACATCACTCACCATCACATACTTAAGGTTTATAAGGTATGAGAAAAAGTGATGCATTTTAAAGATGAAAAAAGCCCTACAATTATTTGTAAAATTAGACACAATGTATTAGGCAACAGTTTTCAGGCACTGACCAATACGCAGCTCACGAGTGTGCTCCTTGAAAGAAGGAAACTCACGTGGAGAGTGCTATGATCCTCTTAGGTTTCTGCCTTGGAACAGTTTTCTGCCAATGTTCATGAAATGTAGCCTAACAAGGCTGTAGTCTCACTAAGCAAAGAAGATAGATCTAGGACTCACATGTTGTTAATATAGCAGAAATCTGCAAAATAGGGTTTGAAAAGAATTGCATGGGAGAAGTGAAGTCTGTGTGGGGATTCACCACAGGTATTTATTTGACCGAAGGCTGGGCAACTCATACTCAGAGTTCAAGTATAAGAGGTATTACGAAGATCACCTGCTACAGAGTTGGAAGATGACTGGATAGCAAAGATTATGCAGTGTGATGAATACTCAATTTATGGCCCAGCAAGATTCAGTGAGTCTCTCAGAAAGACTCAGTAAAGGACAAAACTTTGTTGTAAATACCACACTGTAGGGCAATTGCCACAAGCTAATATATAAACCAGGTAGGCCATCCTGCACTAATAGAATAAAATGAAGTTTGACAGAACCAGGAAGATGCACCAGTAGTTTCTTTTTTTTTTTTTTAAGATTTTATTTATTTATTTGACAGAGATAGAGACAGCCAGTGAGAGAGGGAACACAAGCAGGGGGAGTGGCAGAGGAAGAAGCAGGCTCCCAGCGGAGAAGCCTGATGTGGGGCTTGATCCCATCACGCCGGGATCACGCCCTGAGCCGAAGGCAGACGCTTAACCGCTGTGCCACCCAGACGCCCTTGCACCAGTAATTTCTTATCAGTACACATAAAATGTTCACCAAGTTAGGCTATACACTGGGCTATAAATTAAGCCTCAATAACTTTGAAATTATTGATCTTGCAGAATATTCTGCAATTCTCTGACTAAAACTGAATTATATTCGCAATCAATAGAGAATCAATAGAGAATGAGAGAACGAAAATTCTTAAACTATTTGGAAATTAAATAACACATCAATCAACCCATTACTCAAGAAATCACAAGGGAAATTAGAAAATGTTTCAAGCCAAATGACAATAAAAATACAAATGCAAATCTCTGGAGTCCAATAACACAACAATTTGAGAGAAATTTACAGCTTTCTAATGTTTATGGTAGGAAAGTACAGAAGTTGCAAATAAAGGGATTTTCTTCCTTAATAATAGAAAAAAAAGAACAAAAAAGCAGTGCAAATCAGAAACCAAAAAAGTAAATAAGAGAAATATGAAAGAGCTGAATTCAGTGAAATAAAAAATCTAATAACAGAAAATATTAATATAACTTAAGTCAATTCTTTGAAAACATTAATAAAATAGCTAAGAAGTTAGTGATTTAGCAAAAGTTAGCTCAAAATTTTAAACAGACTGATCAAGAAAGAAAGAAAAAGTCTTTTCATGATCAATCACAAGAATGAATGGATATCACTGCAGATCTCAGATACATTAAAAGACAAATATTATGGAATATTTAAACAACGTTATGCCAATAAATTCAACTCAAATGACACAAAAAGAAATAAAAATCTAAGTTACATCATATCTATATTTTATATAGGAACTTCACAAAAAAATCTAAATCAATGACCAAAGGCACATGAAAATGGACTCAATATTGGGAAGATGCAAATTAAAACAGTGAGATACCACTTAATTATCTCTAGAATGAGTATGATTAAAAAGATGATTAATGTTAAATGTTAGCGAGTATGTGGACAACTATAACATTCAGACATTTTTGGTGGTTGTGTAATCTGGCACATCCCGTTTGAGCCATGCCTTACTAAGTTAAATAACTACCAATGGTCCAGCAATTTAACTCCTAGCTATTTATTCAAGGTAATGGGAACACAGGTTCATGAAATACTTTAGCAAAAACTATTTATAACAACTCTATTCATAGTAGCCCCAAACTAGAAACACTGAAATATCCATCAATAGGAGATTGGGTAAACAAATTGTGTTGTAATTTTAAAATAATATACCCATTAGCAATAATAAAGAGAGGACCATTAATTTCACAAACAACATGGATGAATCCCTACAACGTTATGTTCAGTAAAGGAAGCCAGACACTAAAGATTTCACTCAATGAAATGGAAGAAAAGACAAGACTAATTTATGCTGATAGGAATCAAAACACTGGTTATTTATTGAAAATGTGTATTGACCAGAAGGGATAAAGGGAATTTACTGGGAAGATGGAAATGATATGTTTTGATTGAAGTTAAGAATGTACATCTCTGTCAAATGTTGCAAATTGTATACTTAATATTTCTGTATTTCACTCTGTAAAATTTACATCATTTAAAAATACAGACATAAACCAATGATTAGGATAAAGGACAGTTACAGAGACAACTCTGGCAGTTTTCATTTATTCAATCCTCAAATGCTCAAAATGACCACCTAGGAGATAAAATTTCTAGCCCATATTTTAGTTATCATTAGGAAAAAAACATATATATCTATGTTTATAAATGTACTGTAAATGTATATGTTTTATACAGACACGTATGCACATATAATACTGGTCATTTACAAAAAAAGTCAGTTTGTTAATATACACATTGCTCATAATTTAAGACTCCTTTGTATAACTAAAAGTTATCTTAAATTTCCAAATACATAGCTGATAATTTTTTTAAAATATTTATTTATTTATTTTAGGGAGGGGAGGGGCAGGGGGAGATGGAGTGAGAAACCCAAGCAGACTGTACCAGGAGCAGAGCCCAATGCCAGGCTCCATGTCATTACCCTGAGATCATGACCTGAGCTGAAACCAAGAGTTGGAGGCTTAAACAACTGCACCACCCAGGCACCCCTACCTGATAAAAGTTTTAAACTAATTGATGTTTTCTTGTAAATTTTTTAGGTACTCTTATTTTTTCCCTTACTTTAACCTTTCTAAAAATTGTATACAACTTGTTCCTGATGTACATGCAACAAATTAGATGTTTAAAATAAAGTGAAAAACAAAAAAATTATTTTTGCTTTGTTAATAGTTGCATAGTAAATATACAGCATAATTTTAAGTATTTTAGCCACATACTTACCAACAGTGATACACAAAATGAAACATATATACACAAAAACATGCATATATACCATATATATAAAATATTATATACAGATATGTTTTGATGACTTTACTGTAAAGACAAAAGTTACTAAGATTTAAATGACCTAATCTTCTATATGTGTTTGGTTTTTATATATTAAAAAGCATATTTTAATAAAATACATGAATAAACCTTTAAATCACCTTAAATTAATAAAGTATATTTACAGATAAAATTAATAAAGTTAGTTTCTGCTAAATACTATAAACATGAGACAGTGCCATAAGATGACACATTTTAAATAATTGCGGCATAAAAATTATAGGAATAGGAATGATGGCAAAACCAAAGCAGAGAAGAAAAATGAATAATATGTATATATATGTAAAGTTTATATGTAATGTTACAAATTACATATATTTTATAATATATAAATATACATATATAAACCATTTATGTAAAATTTAAATATATAACCAAAATGTTAGGACTAGTTATATCTGGGTTATGGATATTAGAGTTATTTTTATTTTGTGTGTTTTTTTAACTATGAACAGTAATCATTCACCTTAAGAGTGTTGAGGAACCCTAATTAAAGATGAAACCTTGGGGCACCCGGGTGGCTCAGTTGGTTAAGCGTCCAGCTCTTGGCTTCAGCTCAGGTCATGATCTCAGGGTCATGAGACTAACCCCTGTGTGGGGCTTCGAGCTCAGCGCAGAGTCTGTTTAAGACTCTCTCTCTCCCTTGACCTTTGCCCTTCCCCCACCACTTGTGCCCTCTCTCTAAAATAAAATAAAATCTTTAAACAAAAAATATTTAAAAAAAACCCCAAAAACCAAAAATGAAATCTTAGAACTCCAATCCTGACGTGCTCTCCTCCCGTCCCCCAAAATCTTCTCTCAACCCAGAAAAACTCTTCAAAAAGGTAACAAAGAAAGCACTACTGAGAAACTAATAACCAGAATATAGCCTAGCGATCAAGCCGGAAACCTAAAAACATTTCTCTGTATCTTTTCCTCCCTTTCTCCCTACAGCCACTTCCTAAACTAATTCTGTAGAAGCTTAAACAGCTGTCTCCTCTTCTGTATTTCTACTGCCACCTCCTAAATTCAATAAATCATCATCTTTGCATTAGTAAAGCAGTCTCAAAAATTGAACTGTTTCCCTACTCACCAGGCCTATTGAACATATATACATTTTCCATACAAAGTGATTTATGCTTCTAAAATAAAAATCAATGTTTCTTAAATCTCTGTTACATTTAATATGATTTTAAGACATTCAAAATTTCTCTCAGTTCTTATACTGTTTCTTCTACCAGGTACGTGTGTTTTTTTCTCTTTCCACCACGTTTCTATTATTTGTATTGTATACTTCTGGAGTAGTCCTTGATTCTGAGGGTACAGGGCTTACATGCCCAGTGCCTCTCTAACCTCCAGGACTTTACATGAGTTACTGTAACACCCTGCATTTACTATCATCACACTTACACTGCCTTGAAATTAACTGAACTTTGTGTTATTCACTAAAAGCTCAATGAGTGCAAGGAATACATCTATCCTTTGTTTACTTCAGCCACATATTATACCCCTAGTGATTATTGTGTCTGCCTGGAAAACCTCATAAATATCTGTTGATTTATAGTAAATACTTAAGACAGTAAATGGTTAAACTAGTGTAATTAGGTTCCAATTCTTCAATTATACTTTTGTAAGGAAAAAAACGAACTTTGGTACATGACAGTTCACTAGTCATCACTGGAAGTTAACAAAGGGAAAAAAAAAAATCTGATGCATGTGCTTTGAAGAGCAAACTTTGACGAACAGAAGAAAGACAGCCAAAGGAAAAATAAAACCATTTAAAGAGAAATGAGTTAGCCATATGTTCAAGATCATGACATTAAATGCATGCTTTTGGAAGACAATATGCTTTTTAGGGATCCACCTTTGACCCCTTCTTGGTATTTTCTTTTCACATATTGCCTACTATTTATCTTGCACTCTCTCAGATTAGTATAATGTCTCCCAAAATAGGGCATGCATGATGGACAAAACTGGTTAAAAGGTTTGAATACTTAGAAGTAACCTTTTGGAGTAGAATGAATTTTTTTAATCTCTATTTTATGGATGAGCAAAGTGATCTTCAAAGGGACTGAGGCATAGGCCCAAGAACACACTTTCGGTTGCAACAAAACTTCTGTTTCAAATCCAAGTGTATATTCTAATTGCTACCACTCTTGAAACTCTACTTTTCAAAAGCAAGCATTATTGTTGCCTTTCACATTCTACAATAACATTTTATCTTGAAGCAGACACTTTTAAAACCATGTGAATCCATCATATATTTATTTATTCTTAGCTGCTCCATTCTAAACACCCATTGTGTTTAGGTAGAATTAAAATGAATATATTATCTTTTCTCTCAAAGCTGCCTTAATTTACGCCTAATAATGAAGATAGTTATTAGAATATTTTATACAAGTATCTCAAAATATATTGATGAAAACTAACTATACATTAGAATATAAAAATTAACTATACATTAGAATTAAAATGTAAAAACTATATCTAATGTGGATGAATAAAACCTGAAGATTCTAAATGCCTAAGATGTATAATAAATATGGCATTCATACCAAAGGGAAATATATCTCTGTTTTATATCAAAACTCCAGTTAAATCAAACATTTAAACTGAAAAACTGGAAGCCATAAAAGAATAAGAGAAAACAGGAAGCTATGTGCTAATTAATATACCACGTGCAAGTTTTGTATGAGTAGCATATGTGTTTATTAGTACGAAGAATTCTTTCTGCTCAGAAACTATACGTAGAAACACATAATACTCAATTTCTTCCAAGTCAAAAGTCATTCACTATAAATAAAACTGAAATTAAAATGAAAACACTGTAAGGGGGGTGTTTTTAAAACTTACAGATAAATGGCTGTGATATAAAAAAGAACACCAACCCACTTAAAATATGAAAAGGGTAAAACCTACAGTTCAGAGAAAGTAAATTTAAATGGATTTTAAACAGATAGGAGGATGAAGAACATATCTCATAATTAGATAAATTTATAAGACTTTATTTTTCCATTTGTCAGAATAAAGATCAAGATTGATAATATACACTATGTGATAGTGTATAGAAGCAGATATTCTCCTAATTCTTTAAAAGTGAGAATATAAACTGTTTGGACTCACAAAAAGGGTATTTAGGCATTCTCTATCAAGTTTAAAATGAGCATAATTTTTTAATAGTATATTCCTTTACAAGAATTTATCCTATAACTACTATAAACTTTCACAAAATATTGTACATTAAGGGACATTCAGTATGGCACTCTTTGTAATGAAGAATGATTAAATCTGATGCCAACATAAATGTACTATTAAATAATGAAGCATCAAATAAATTATAGGACTTTAATATGATGGTAACTGTGCAGCTACTTAAAAAGAATGAGACTTTTCTTCTTCCTTCCATATGTAAGTGGAAAGCATATCAAAGACATGATTTAATGAAAAAAAAAACAAGTGCAAAACCATGTGCACATATATTTCGGAATGGCAATATAAATATATTCATAATTGTTGTCATATGCATGAAATACTTTGCATGGATATGGAACACTGGACAGGGGCATTACTATCCCAGACCTGAGCAATAGGGCTCTGTCTCAGCTCCTCTCCACTACTTGGGGCCAGTTACCATGAGCATCCCAGGAAGAGACTGAGAACCACGTGAGTCCAGGAGCTTTCTTTTTGTAGCTTAGGATATACTCTAAGCCTCTGCCCTGCGTGGGGTTGCCTCGATGGATGCCCTGAAAAAGTGTGGGACTTGCTGTATGCACTCCTCCTTGGTCACTAGCCCCCAGATCCCCAAGGGAGAGCTGGCAAGCAGAACTGCTGTGTGATCCACAAGGCACTTCTTTCCTAGGATCACTTGAGAATGGGTTGCCAGGTGGTGTTATTATAATAGTTCTGATGACTCTCCAATGGGAGGAGGAGTTGTGGACACATAAGAGGTTCCGAGAGTTGTAGACACAGGAGTAGTTACTTTCACCAGAACGCCTACACACATTTGCCGACCCTCAGACTGGAGCGCCGAGCCAGCCTCTGGCCGGGGTTTCACTCACCCGAAATCCCGCAAGGAGCCACTCACAGCAGACAGCTTTCCCGGAGATAAGCAGGTGCTCCTTACCTCCTGTATCTCTCCAACTGGCAATGAGGGAAGCCACCTCCTCTTCCACCAGCTCCACCTGTAGGATGTCCAACTACTGCCTCTGAGGCTTATGAGATTCTTGCTCCGGAAGGTTAACAGGCACTTCCGGTTCAGGTACTCTCCAGCCTCTAGTTGATACGGTGATACTTCATTCTCCTGGGTTGGTTTGAGGCTGTGTCTGAAGAGGGACGGATGCTCCTTGTGCTTGAAGAGGCCACTCCGCCTGCCCCATTTACGGACCTTGTCTATCCTCCCACTGGTATTCCGTGGACACAGGGATTGAGTCAACATGAAAGTCCTCACACACAACCTCCTGAGAAGTTAGGACCTTGTAGAAGATACCTTGTTTTGCATGTGTGCTACAAACTTCTGGATGGTAAATTTAGCATGGCTAGAAAATGAATGGTTGTTCCTTCACGTTTTCCTGAAAACTCCGGGTAAGGCTTGCATCTGTGGTCATCATCAGGGGAGCTCAGTAACAACATTTGATAAAATGTTGTATTTTATCTTGAAGCGGACACTTTTAGAACAGCCAGTATTCACAGATGTCATGATGGATAATGGAAAGTCATTAATGATGCAGCCAGAAATAAATAAGAAGAACTTCAGATGCAAGAAGTTCTGTGTAGAACAGACTCCAAATAGCCAAGCATTATAATAGCATTGGTACATTTTTCTTGAGGCGGGGCATGTAAAATTAGCCAGGAGTGACCATTTGACAATAAAGAACACCAAGAAGTACTTACTGGAACTGAACAGGGAGAGATGGTGCTTAGAAAGAATCTTCGTATGCACTGATTGGCAAAATCAAGTATCTAAGTTCTTCATTATTCTAAATCTTTTTTAATTTTTAAAAAAAAATTTTAAAGAGAATGTTCCTTTCTCCCACTCCTCACTGGGAAAAAACTTAAATAGAATACCATACAAATTCTTCATTTAGCCTTTTTTTACTCATTTTCTAAATCAGAAATAGTTCTTAACCAATATATACACACACTCTGGTAACCATCAGTTTGTTCTCTAAAGTTAAGAGTCTGTTTCTTGGTTTCACTCTCTCTCTTTTTGTCCTTTGCTCATTTGTTTTATTTCTTAAATTCCACAAGGGAGTGCGATCATATGGTATTTGTCTTTCTCTCACTGTTATACTCTCTAGCTCCATCCATGTTGCTGCAAATAGCTAGATTTCATTCTTTTCTATGGCTGAGTAATATTCCATCATGTATATATACACATCTTCTTTATCCATTCATCTATCAATGGACCCTCGGGCTGCTTCCATAGTTTGGCTATTGTAAATAATATTGCAATAAACATAGGTGTGCGTATAGCTTTTTTGAATTAGTGTTTTGTATTGAGTAAATACTCAGTAATGAAATTACTGAATCATATGGTAGTTCTATTTTTAATTTCTGAGGTATCTCCTACTTTTTTCCAGAGTGGCTGCACCAGTTTGCCTTTTCACCAACAGCACACAAGGGTTCCTTTTTTCTCCACATCCTCACCAACACTTGTTTCTTGTGGTTTTGATTCTGACAGGTGTGAGGTGATATTTCATTATAGTTTTGATTTGCATTTCCCTGATGATGAGTGATCTTGAGCATGTTTCGATTTGTCTGTTGGCCACCTATAAGTCTTGTTTAGAAAAATGTCTATTCATGTCTTCTGCTCATTTTTTAAATTGTATTATTTGGGTTTTTTTGATTTTGAGTTGTATCAGTTCTTTACATATTTTGGATACTAACCCTTTATTAGATATGCTATTTGCAAATATTTTCTCTCATTTAGCAGGCTGACTTTTAGTTTTGTTGATTATTTCCTTTGTTGTGCAAAAGCTTTCTAATTTGATGTAGTCCCGATAGTTTATTTTTGCTTTTATTTCCCTTGCATCGGGAGAGTTATCTAGAAAGATGTTGCTGGGGCTGATGTTAGACAAATCTACGATTTTGATGGTTTTTTTCATCCATTTTGAATTTATTTTGTGTGTGTTGTAAGAAAGTGGTCCAGTTTCATTTTTTTGCATGTTTCTGTCCAGTTTTCCCAAGAGTATTTTGTTGAAGAGACTGTCTTTTTCCTATTGTATATTCATTCCTCTTTTGTTGAAGATTAAGTGACATATAATTATGGGTTTATTTCCGGGTTTTCTATTCTATTCCATTGATCTGTGTCTATTTTATGCTAGTTCCATACTATTTTAATTACTACTGCTTTTTAATAAAACTTGAAATCCGGAATTGTGATAACTCCAGTTTTGTTTTTCTTTTTCAAGATTGCTTTGGCTATTTGAAGCCTTTCGTGGTTCCATACAAATTTTTAGGATTCTTTGTTCTAGTTCTGTGAAAAGTATTGTTGGTATTTTGATAAGGATTTCATTAAATCTGTAGATTGCTTGATCAATAAATCACTATTGCCTCACATGAACCTATGAATTTTGAGATATTTTAAAACCATATTCAATAAAAACTATCTCCCCCATGTATCCTAGAGTTGGCCCTCAGCAGGCAAATAGGACTGACTGGTAGCGTGAAAAGGGCAAGCTTCCCCTACCTCTGTACTTTTTGAGCATTTTGGTTTTTTCTCATGTATATGTATTTCTTATTCAAAAATAAAAAATAAACATCTATTTATATGAATAAATACATTGAAAAATAATTTGGCTATGTAATTTTCTTAATGTGTGTGCACATATGTATACACACAGTTTTGAATAACTGTTGACAATTTTCTGAAAAAAAATATAAATCATCAAGGTTGATCAAAGAAAAAAGAGAATACTTTAATAGACCAGTGAACCAAATGAATTGGAGCAGTGTGTAATAAATCTCACTAGATCTGCAAACCTCTCAAAATGTTAAGACTTGATATTTGTACAATTAATCAACCTTCAGGTGAATCTATAACCAGTTTTATATTAAAAATATTTGACAATAGACAAAGTTGGCCCACCCATATTTTAAAGCTAGTATGATTTGATATTAAGCCAAAAAAAAAAAAAACCCAAAAAAACCAAAAACCAGAAAACAAAAAACCACCAAAGGAATAAAAATTGTGGGAACCTATCTGTGAACATAGATGCACTATTTATAAATAGTGATGAAAAAGTAGATAAATAAATAGCATCAACACATTCAGTAATAATAATAATCATAGATATCAGTGTGGGGTGACTATGTAGGATTTATCGACCAAGATGAAAGAATGATCCATGTTAGCATACTAAAATGGGGAATAGGGGAGGGGCATTTTAACTGATGCAAAAATAATTCAGTAAGTGGCTATTATTTAGTATAGAAAATACGCTGTATAATGAATTTAGACAATTTCCAAAATGTGAAATAATAAGAAATTTTTGTTCTTGCTCTACAATGTCAAACATTTAGAATATGATTACAGATGTTTAAAAACAGTAAAATTATTTAATGGCAATATTTGCATTCAACCTTGTGTTTAGCCATAAGCATGTATAGAGAAAAGTAAATACATATTATAAACACATACACAACAGATTAGAGTGATAGAAATATATACAAATTAAACCATTTTACATATGTAATTTTCAATTACTATTATTATTTTAATATTAATCCATTCTAGAGTCTTAACACTCTTAGTCATGGTTATAAAATCTAAAGCCTTATTTTAATATTTCTCCTAAAGTGCCTATGTACTCTATTGCAATGATAAACCATGTATACCAGCCTGAAATTTCAGGAAAGATACAGAAATTATCTTCCATCAGATTATTTTTATAGGTTTCATGATATAATCGTCAAGACAATATATATAAAGCATGGTTGTTAAGCATATAAACTTCCATTTCAGAGAGGTATGGTTTCAAATACCACCTTAAGAACATTACTTATCCTCTCGAAATATTACTTTTCTTGTGTATAAAATGGTGATTACACATGCAACATAAATGTGATGGGAAGATTAGCAAGAATAATGCATCTAAACTGCTTATACATAACAATTGTTAAATAAATGCAGCATTTTTAATATTAGGAATTGGGGCACTTGGGTGGCTCAGTCAATTAAATGTCCAATTCTTTATTTATTTTATTATTTTTTTTAAAGATTTTATTTATTTATTTGACAGAGATAGAGACAGCCAGCGAGAGAGGGAACACAAGCAGGGGGAGTGGGAGAGGAAGAAGCAGGCTCGTTGCAGAAGAGCCTGATGTGGGGCTTGATCCCATAAAGCCGGGACTACGCCCTGAGCCGAAGGCAGACGCCTAACCGTTGTGCCACCCAGGTGCCCCTCCAATTCTTTATTTTGACTCAGGTCATGATCTCAGGGTCCTGGGATGGAGCCTCATGTCAGGCTCCACACTCAGCAGGGAGTCTGCTTGAGATTCTCTCTCTCCCTCTCCCTCTGCCTCTCCCCCTGCTGGCTCTCTCTCTCTTTCTCTCAAATATATAAATAAATGTTAAAAAAATATATTAGGAATTATTTTATAGCCCCCAAAATGTTGTTATTAGAAATTGAGATTTTTAAGGCAACTTCAAAGTAAATTAAGAGCTTTGCTCTGGTTCATTTTAAGTGTATGATACTTCCTTCCAGTCATGTACCCGCTGGTAGTAGAACAAAGTACCAAAATTATGGAACATTTTTTTCTGTTGATTCCCCAAAAAGAGAAATGTGGAAAACACCAAATGTTAGGTAGTAACTATGTCAAAAGGACCCAAAGAGGTCACAACTAAGTGGGATGAGGACCAAAGAGAAACAGTGTAAATGATGCAAGAATCAAAACCACTGTCACAAATTAGTCTGTAAGATGTCCAGCTGTTCCTACAAATATCTGTTTTTTCCTGATTAAGAAGCTTAATGTTGGGGCACATACTCATTAGAACTAATATAGTGGTTATTTAAAGAAAAAAAGTATTAATAATAAAAGACATTTATATTAAACCTAGAATGTGTAAAATCTTATGGATCAAATAGAGAAAACTCAAAAAGTATTGCTGTTATATAGTTATCTGGTCCTTCTTCATTTAGGTTTCTTCTGCTCTTTTTGCCAAAAGATGTAACTATTTCATGTAATTCTCAACAGATTAGCACTAAGAATTGCAGTAGTCTGTACCTGCTCATAGATGAGAGTAACTCTTTCTATACCACCTTCTAGTAATTTCTTCTTTTACAAGACTTTTCAAAAAAGGAACATACAGTTGTTTTTTCTTTAGCTCCTTAAGAGTTTCTAAAGCAAATAATCTTCTGCAAAAGTTCCTATTTCTGTTTCATCTTCAGCACATCTTTTCTAATTTTTAATTTTTCTCTTTAATTTTAGGTACATTTTCCAACAATCTTTAATTAGTAAACTCATTTTACGTCCTTTTGATTTGGCATAACTTGGCAAATTAACTTTGCTGTTATTGTTGTTTAAGAAGCAAAATATTTTTTGTTTTAATTCAATTAGCCAACATCATTAGTTTTTGACGTAGTGTTCAACGATTCTTTGGTTGCGTATAACACCCGGTGCTCATCACATCATGTGCAGAAGCAAAATATTTTTAAATTATTTTAGAATATGTAATGTTTTCCCATCATGGCTTAAGTAGAGCAACAGGTAGATTTATTTAGAGTAATAATCTACATTTAAAGAATTTTTTTTCAACTTGACAGAGAAGAATATAGTAGTTGAAGCTGTTTTACTATGATAGAATTTGTGAAAGGAACCATGAAGATCAACTCAATGAATGCTAATTAATCAAGTAATGTATGCAAAAAAAGTTTGTCAGTTTAAAAACAGGCCATAATTAGCATTAAAATATACTTAGCTCTTTTTATTAATTTCTAGGATTCCATAATGACTTTTTCCTGAAAAAAAGAATGATTTTTAATTTTTGAGATATGATTCATTCAGCAACATCTTCAGTAACCATAGAGAAGACGAAATCAATAAGCTAGCTAGTTAATTGTACAAAATAACTCCTTGTGGAATTTTTTTTTTTTTTTTTTTTTTTTTTTTACTTCTCACCTAGGGAATAGTTGTGCTGCATATTCTGAGTATTGATAGTTTTATTGGTGCTATAATTAACCAATATTTTAATCTTTTTTGATGAGGCATAGAGAGGGTACAGCCTGTCACCTTGTTAATTGAGATCAATGTTCTGGATAAAGTAAGAACTAATAGACACATTCATGCTGCTTTCCTCATATCCTAAAATATTAAGACTAACAACATGTCGAAATGCAATGTCAAACAATAAAATCAGAGAAAAAACATAAGAAAAAGCAAATAAGAATACTGAAGAAATTACCAAAACTAAAAATTGTAGAAACTATCCATAGATATTTCTTTGAAATAAGATAAACATATCATTTATCAGCTCAAACTCAACAATAGCCAAAAATGTGTTTTGATCATCTATAATGGTATAGGAAAAGCACTGGTAAAGATTAAATATATATTTTTCTAGAAGCTGCAGCCTTTGGAATGCTGAGAACATATGCAATCCCCTGACTCTAAATTTTGGATGTTAAAACAGCAGACCCATTACAATAGACAGCAGTTATATAATGAAATTTCTATGCTTTCATTAACTTGAAAATTACCTTGCTCACCAGCTCTACTGAAATCCAGTTATTTTTTTTCCCCAATCCCACTCTCCATTCCCAATTCTCATTCCTACATTGAAATAGATACCAAATCCCTTCTCTCAATTCCTTCCACTTCTTGTCTCCATAGCTAATACCCACGGTCAGTCCACCATAACCTCTCGACTTTAAATGAATTACTGTATCAAACTCTTAACCCACGTCCTGTAGTCCTATCTAATAACATCTAATCCATTCTCCACACTGCAGTTAGGATACTCTTTCTAAAATACAAATGTGACAATGTCAGTACTGCTTAAAAATCAGTAGAAACTTCAGGACCATTGCTTTTTTGCGTAAATTCTAAAGCATCCTAAAATAGCCCAAGAATCTTACAATCTGACCCCAATTGGTGCATAGATCTACTTCACCTCCCACATAGACCTTTCTGCTCCAGTCATACCAAAATGCTCTTAATTCTTCAAATGCACAATGTTTAGGGACCATATTCTTTTTCTCCAAGACTTGCTTCTTTCTTTGCCATGTCCTATTCACTTCTCCCTTCTTTACTTAACTAGTCATGACTCATTCAATTTTTACTTTTTCTAGTCAGCTTGTTCTGACCTCATGAGAGCTTAGAATCATTTCTCCTGTCTGAAATAAGTTTCACTCCTTTCCCAGCATTTATTCCAAAGAATTGTGTACTAAAATTTGAGTACACTGATGTTAGTTAGGGACTTTGTTTTCTTGTTTATTTGTTTTGTTTCTAGGTTTTTGTTCTGTTTTAGTTTGGTTTCTGGGCTTGTTTGTTTTTTATGTATTCACTGGACCAAGCTCAGAACTCTGAATTCAGTCAGAACTCAATAAATATTTGTTGAATAAAGCTTGAGCAATTGCAAGCTCCTTAACCATAAACCATGTGCGAGGAAGGAGGATGACATAACCCTCAATTCACACTGCATTGTTGTTTGAATGAGTCCATACCTTTTTCTTCTCAAAACTCCTAAAAACATTTCTATCCAAAATGCATAAAAAGATGTATTTAAATAAATAGCTCTTCCCCTAAATGACTGGCAGATACAGTAAAGGGATGCTAGGGTCAGTAAAGGATAACCGACCTGTTTCCGTGCGGCCTAGTTCAGACAGCACTGATGGTATTTAAATAGGGACTAGGTTCTATATTTAAGAGACCTCGGATTTCTTAACACTTCTCAAATAAAAAACAAAACAGTGATTTCAAAAAGCAATTTCAGTAGATACTCTTTTATCAAATATTCTTTTTAAGGAAAATATTTAAAATTTTTATTTTGCTTTATTTTAAGTACCTCCTCTATGGCTAAATAGGTTGACATTCAATATACACATAATGAGATTTAATTTTCTTAAAAAAATCTTTTTAAAAATTTCTGGTCTATAACCTCAGTTTGATTTTTGAGGCTCTTTGACAATTTTTTTAAATTATTATTCTTAGTAAACTCCTCAGTCATATTTCCATGAATAAATCACTCCAGTCAAGGTTTCACCCATCCTCATAGCCTTCGTTTTCATTTGCAAAGAAGAAAAAAACAGACTTCTGTTTCAGGTAATAACTGACCTATCAAGTGTGAGTGATTCAGCATCCCAATTACCCACCCCCACAATACAAATTTATATAAATTAGTCCTTGTTTTAATCTTCTTTAGTCCCAGGGAAGGACAGATTACTTGTCCTAATCAAATACAATCCTTCTACATAGATCTCAGTTCTTTCCCCGCTACATGTCCTCTGGACCTTGCCCTGTCAATCATCATGTATCACATCTATATTGCCAGCTTCCCTTCTCTACTGCTCATTTGCCTCCACTTGTAACAGGCTTATACCTTGCTCTTTGGGTTCTCTTTGTGTTCTCATCTGGATATTAGAGTCCTCTTCCAAGCTCATTCAGGTTGCTGTCAGAATTCAGTTCCTAGGGCACCTGGGTGGCTCAGTTGTTAAGCGTCTACCTTCGGCCCAGGGCATGATCCCAGGGTCCTGGGATTGAGCCCCACATGGAGCCCCGTATCGGGCTCCCTGCTCTGCTGGGAGCCTGCTTCTTCCTCTCCCACTCCCCCTGCTTGTGTTCCCTCTCTTGCTGACTGTCTCTCTGTGTGTCAAATAAATAAATAAAATATTAAAAAAAAAAAAAAGAATTCAGTTCCTTGCTGCCTGTTGGCCCAGGCTACTCTCAGCTCCTATAGGCTACCCACACTTCTTGTCATTAACTCCATCTTCAAGGCCAGAAATGAAGAATTTCTTTTGCATTGAGTTACCCATTATATTCTGATTACCTCTTCAGAAATAGCCCACCCTCTTTAAGGCCTTATCCAGTTAGTTTAGTCCCATTGAAAACACTCTATCTTAAAGTCAACTGGGTTGGGACCTTAATACTTTAATTATATATGCAAAATCCCTTTCCATCAGCATGTTAGTGTTTGAGTAACTGGAAGGTGCGTGTATACTGACGATGAGGAATCTTGGGGTTATCTTAGGATTCTGCCTACCATACTTATTTTGTTTTACATTTCCGCCATTTTGTGCTTACTCATCTATTTGTTTTACATATTTTGCTACATAGTCTATAGATTATTACCTAGTGTTTTTGAGTTTGTCTTTTTGCCTCCTTTCTGAATAGGAATGCTATATATCCTTCTTTTTTTTTTTTTAAGATTTTATTTATTTATTTGACAGAGAGAGCGACAGCCAGCGAGAGAGGGAACACAATCAGGGGGAGTGGGAGAAGAAGAAGCAGGCTCCCAGCAGAAAACCCCACGCGGGGCTCGATCCCAGGACTCCGGGATCACGCCCCAAGCAGAAGGCAGATGCTTAACGACTGAGCCACCCAGCTGCCCCTGCTATATTTCCTTCTTAACAAAAACAATGATGGCTGTAAAATGTGTACTCAATCTAGCTCCATTGAGGTTTATTTTTTGTCCAAATTTTGTCAGGTTTGTGTACATAGGTTGTAGCAAGAAGTTTACACGTTTTTACATTTTATTCTGTCTCTAAAAATATTTTAGAATATAAATAATTTATTAGTTGCTCTTTAAATTTTAGATGATTGTTCAGATTTAAAATAACCTTTTATCTAAAAATATTTTTATGAAACAGTACACTAATATTGGTAATTAAACACTCTAAAAGATAAATAAGTGAATTTTAAATTTTAGGAATTGGGTTTATTATTTTTAAGCTGATATCATTATTAACTGAGAACACTTTGAATGCCTGAAAAAGCACTATTTTTACTAAGGAATTAAGACTTGCATATCACTGTAGACATTCTCATCTCTGACTCTCTAATGCCACGGTTAACTGCTCTCAGTCTTAAAGTGCTGAGATATTAGAGGAACATCACAAAGGAAATAAATGGAAAGACATTTTAATAGCCCTTGTCCCTGGCAAAGCCTATCGTCTTGATGTAAGGTTGGCCTTACCCCGCTGTGAGAGACATAGAAGATCTTTCTTTAGGTTCAATGGTGGTTCGGTGGCCTGCTGTGATTTCCTCCAAGTCAATAGTTGTCATCCAGTCTGTTGACTATCATTTGAGATAATAAATCTTGATCTTTGCCATAGCAGAAGTCAATATCCACTTAAGTTAAGAAAATCACAGTGTTTTCTTTTATTGTAAAACAGGAATTGTCTAGACCTGGCTTGACCTAATCAACTAATCTATTTCCTGTGGTGAAACGCATTCCAACATGTCTTGATTGGGTGAAAAGTAGACTACAGACAGTCACTAAAATGTCAAGACACTGTGATTTACCTTTCAAAATACTGTTTGCAATTTAGATGTTTAGATTCTTGCAATGAAAGTTACAAACTAAGATTTACTGGCTTTACTATTGTCTATCACTTGTGTGAAGCAAAGTATTTACTTATTTGCTAGTATTTTAATTTACCTTTAAAAATATTATTGTACTTAGATTTAATTTCAAATAATTGTTTCACTTTTTATTGACTATTTAGCCATGAGCATAATATTTAAAACCTAACCTTTCTGAGAAACAATTTCTTCATCTGCAAATTAGTACTAGTAATTATACTGTTACCGTGGAAATTAAATATATTATTTCTAAATCACTTTTGATATTGAACTCTATAAGAGGCATATCATAAAGATAGATATTTGTTTGTTTTAATCTGGTTTAAAGTCCTTATTGGCTTACTGTGCACAAAGAGTTCAGGCAGGATGTGTCCCTTACCTGACATCCCAGATAGACTAGTAATGAGGATCTGATATCAAAGTATTTTCTGGATATCCATCATCTCATTAATCACTAATTTCAAACTAGCCAAGGAGTGATTGATCATTTTTTTCTTTTGTTTAAGTTATCTCATTTTAGACACCACGATATGTTCTGGCTGCAGTCATTTTTATTTCTCTAATTGTTGTAATATATTTAAATTTTTACTCAGATCTAGGGCTTCCCTCCCTCAATCTTCCATTTCATACATTCAGCCAGAGGAATATTTCAAAAAAACAAAAATCTAGGTTTTTAGAATAATGGTGGCTACAGAAATCCATTATCTCTCCATGCACAAAAGACACACATATCAAGCAAAGAAGATAAATTAAACTACTCATAGCTTATACTTATATTGATAGTAGGAAAATAGTCCAGAGACCATTCCAGACATAGATTAGGTGGAAATTACATAGAAAATAGGAGGATTTGTTGAGCATGATATAATGAATGCTGGGATCCAATTAAATTATCTGTAGAACAAGAGTCCCACATTATATAGGTGAATATCTGGAATAGCTATAATATCTAGAGGTTCAGATATTAACTACTAGAGAATCAAAAAGAAGGGACTGAGTCCGAAATGTAGGAAAAGCACTACTTCTAGGGAATTGGGTTTAGTTGAATAAGGAAAGCGTCCTTCAGAGGTTTGATGGTAAAGGAAAAGAAGAAAAAAAAAAGGTGAAAACGAAGATTCTGGCAGAAACAAAATAAAAAATAGGATCACAAAAATCAGAAGATACAAAAATTCAATTCTTCAAAGTGGCACAGTTGATTAATGAAACTGTACTTTGTCAGCAAGAGAGAACACAAATTAAGAAATATAATTAGCAATCCTACTAATAATCCTATTAGTGTTAGTTCAGAGAATACTGTCTCCACTATTTTTTAGTCACATCTTTACTACTTTGGTGGACCAAAATGTTCCATGCTAATCTTGTAGTTTTCCTGCCCAAGTCCAGGAGTTAGCCACTTCTCCCAGGTTAAAAATTATCCCTAAAGAGCAACCAAGTGCAAAGAAAAACTGAAACAATGTTACTGCAACCTAAATTACATATCTCTAAACAGCCATTTTTAGATAGGTAAAAATAATTTAAACCGAAAATTCAAAAACTCAGAAAAGACATGTACAAAAGAAAAAAAAAAAAAGCTTAATGTAGAATGAGTTAAATAAATTTGAAAAAATAATTTAAAAAATAAAATAAAATGAGAAATAAACACTAAATTACAATCTTCTTAAGAGATAATAGATCAGACTGAAAAAATTTAAAATGAGAGTAAGAAGTGAAAGCTGTGATATAGAAAGTGATATATAATTCAGGCTAAAATATCTAAGTATGTATAATTGGAGTATCTGATAAAAATATATTTAAAAGGTTACTAACTATCCCCAAATTGGCCCAGATGGTCAACTCTCAGACCCCCAATACTAACTGATCTTTTTTTTTTTTTTTAAAGATTTTATTTATTTATCTGACAGAGATAGAGACAGCCAGTGAGAGAGAGAACACAAGCAGGGGGAGTGGGAGAGGAAGAAGCAGGCTCATAGCAGAGGAGCGATGTGGGGCTCGATCCTATAACGCCGGGATCACGCCCTGAGCCGAAGGCAGATGCTTAACCGCTGTGCCACCCAGGCGCCCCAAGACCCCCAATACTAACTGATCTATTAGATGTTAAAGATAAAGATGAAATCCTTTGGTCTTGGGATCCAGGTAAAATAGATTGTCTAATGAGGAAAAGAATATCAGTTTATCCTCAGTTTTCTCTTCAGCAAGGCATGAGTGGGTAAGTATTTTTATGAAACTTAATGAAAAGAAACTAGAGCAAAAATAAACTACTGGGACTTCATCAAGATAAAAAGCTTCTGCACAGCGAAGGAAACAATCATTAAAACTAGAAAGCAGCCTACACAATACGAGAAGATATTTGCAAATGACATATCTGATAAAGGGTTAGTATCCAAAATCTATAAAGAATTTATGAAACTCAACACTGAAGAAACAAATAATCCAGTCAAGAAATGGGCAGAAGACATGAAGAGACTTTTTTTCCAAAGAAAACATCCAGATGGCCAATAGACACACGAAAAAATTCTCAACATCACTCATCATCAAGGAAATACAAATAAAAACCACAATGAGATACCACCATACACTTGTCAGAATGGCTAAAATTAACAACACAGAAAACAACAGATTTGGCAAGGATATGGAGAAAAGGGAACACTCTCACACTGCTGGGAATGCAAGCTGGTGCAGCCATTCTGAAAAACAGTATGAAGTCTCCTCAAAAAGTTAAAAATTGAACAACATGGAAACAAAGATGTAAAAATATTGTGTAAATTTAGATGCTATGACATATTTGAATGTAAAATTCCACTAAAAATTAAGAAAATGAAAGAAAAAAAAGGAAAAAAGAAAAGAGACTGATTTAAAAGCACTTAATGAAATTCAAAATATATCATTTAAAACTGACAAAACATTTGAAATTTAAGAAAATTAAGAGGGCTACAACTTTATAACAGGTATTATTATAAATATAACTAGTAGATAATATAAAACCTTCCTAAATACCAAAACAAAATTTTAAATATTAACAAAAGACATAGAGAAAGAGTAAATATAAACACAGCGAATGAAGCATAAGCCATATAAATATATAAGAGAATAGGAACCAATCATTCCAGTGTTATTAATACATATAAAATGGATTTGATTCTCCTATTAAATAAAAACAGATTACATAGCAAAACCTAATTGTTTTCTTAAAAGTTAGATTTTGAAAAGGGATTCATAAAAGATTAAGAGTAGATGGTGAGCAATGTAAACAATAAAAGAGCAGGAATCATGATTCTGATATTATATTAGTTTGAGTTCAGACCAAAAGGAAGCTAACTGAACATTTTTGGGAGCTTCATCATACTAATTGTTTTATTTGATAATAAATATATAACAATTAAGAAATCTGTTACAAATAAATTAACAATAACATCCATAAATCAGAAAAAATTTTTAAAAATGTAAGGAGAAATGGACAAAATTACAAATAATTGAAAATTTCAACTCATAATTCTCAGTACAAGTTATAATAAGTAGATAAAGAAAAGTAAATCTATAAAAGACCTCAACAACACAAATAATAAATTTTATAGATAATGAAGGTTATAGCTTTTCTTTTTTTTCTTTTTTTCTTTTTTAGAGAGAAGGAGAAAGAGAGAGAGAGCATGAGCACAAACTGGGGGAGGCAGACTCCCCACTGAGCAGGGAATCGATGTGGGGCTCCAAACCAGGACCCCGGGATTATGACCTAAATCAAAGGCAGACAATTAACTGAGTGAGCCACCCAGGAACTCCAGGTTATAGATTCTTTTAAAGCACATGAGGAATAGCTACAATATTTTGTCGTAGAAGCCACATGTAAAATCTCATTTAATTTAGCAAAATAATACAGACAACCACCTTTAATCACCATGCAATAAAACTAAAAATTAATTGCCATATTGAAAAAAATGCCTTTCCATTTGAAAACTTATATTTATACATATGTATTTATTTATATATAAATTATTTATATATGCCTTTTTAAATTCTTCGTGAGTAATAGAGATATATACTGATAAATTGCAGAATTTCTAAAAATAAAGATAATGAAAACACTATATACCAATATCTTTGGGACATAGTTAAGACAGCGATCAGACAAAAATACATAGCTATTTCTTAGATTGAATCATGGGCATCAATTATTTCTACTCACCCCTCCTGTGTCCCTGCCCTTTGCCATGTAACTTTATGGTGTCTTCCCACTTCAGGAGATCAATTTATTCTACCTCTGAAGTCTAGGCTTGACTTTATGATTTGTTTTTGATACTGAGATCATAGCATATATAATGCAACAAGTGACTTGAAGAGGACTTGTTAATGTGGTCTTGTTCTCCCTTTTTCTCTTTTATCATTATCATAGATCATTCTAAAGCTAGCTTGGGTGAGGAAGAGAAATATGTGGAAAAAGAGTCAACCAAATTGGACCAGTTACCCTAAGGTTCCCTGAAGAAATGCCTGACTACAGGGGTTGGAAAGATACAAGATAAGCCTGGAACATCTTGTTTACCAGAGAGTAAAAAACTCTAAAAACATGATAGAGATATGAATTATATCGGGCTTGGCTTATACTGACTTGTGAGAGCTGATTATAGGTATCTTCCCAATTTTATCTACAGGCAGCTTATAATGGCAGGCTGTAAATCTGTCTTTGCAAGCTCATGTTTAGTGATGTCATGTTGGTTGATTAAAACCATCTATGGTAGAAGTATTTACACCATGAAGATCAGCAAATACCTTAAATTGAGCCCCTTCTACCCTTTCTTTTAGAACCAATGTATATGCATAGCTCTGAAGATTTCTCAAAACAAAATGGCACAGGACCCATTTCTATAGATCTCCTACTGAATAAATCTGAAACATGTTGATTATCAAAACTAAAAAATGATAATAATACATTAAAACTGGTTTAATGAAATATGAAATTATGAGGCCATGAATGCACAGGTTAGTAAATAAATAAATAGGGGATAAAGAAAACCTCATCTTTTGGGTAGGTTGACAAAGAAAAGTACAATGAAAGACATAGTAAATCACTACTTGGAATTCTTCATTAAAAAAATTGATTCAGGAAGGACCATCAATGGATGCTGTAACAAGGAGATGAAAGTTTGATGAAGAACAACATAATTTATCAGTTGCAAAATAGTCCCACAAGTGACTTATAAATAATGAAGCACCAGGAGTGTTACAGTGGAGAAGCATATAATCAAAGTGAGTATCACCAGGAATTGGAAAAGGCAGCATCACATGACTCTTGATAGGTGCACTGAGAATACAGTATTGCATCTGTGGAATTCCGACATCAGACCACCCCGAACTGAAGTTGATTCTACAGTTCCTGTCTTGCATTTTTTTTCTTAAAGATTTTATTTATTTGAGAGAAAGAGAGATTGCATGAGTGTGAGCAGGGGGAGGAGCAAAGGGAGCAGGAGAAGGAGAAAATCCTAAGAAGACTGCTTTTAGAGCGCTGAGCCTGACATTGGGCTTCAATCCTATCACCCTGAAATCATGACCCCAGCTAAAACCAAGAGTTCAATGCCCAACCAACTGAACCACCCAGGTGCCCCACTGTCTTACATTCTTTTAAAAAATGTCAGTGTCAAGGTTATATTGGTGAGTCCCTGTAAGCAAGCTCATGAAAGACGAACTGTTCCACGTTAAACCACAGCGATATGTCAACTGAATGTAGCATATAATACTTGATCCTGAGGTGGAAAATTCATAGTTTTGTGGTTTTTTTAAAGACTCTATTGGGACATTTGGAGAAATTTGATTAAGGTTTGTAAATTAGATAATAGTAAAACATCAGATCAGGAAATTTTTATCATTATGTTACATTATAAAAGAATTTTTATCATTTTTATCATTATGCTATAATATATAAGAGAATCTGTTCTCATGAAATATGCTGAAGTTTGAGGGGTAAAGGGCCATCAATTTTATAACTTGTCAAACGGTTCAGAAAAAAATAATATGAGTTATATATAGAGAGAATTGCAAAGCATACTAGCAAAATGTTAACAATTGGGGAGTTTTAGTGAAGGTTACAAGGGGATTCTTTGTTAACTCCCCCCCTTGGTCTTAGTAGACACATATTAAAGCATTTAGAGATTCAGTTCATAAAGGTTAAATGGTACAAAATTTGAATATACTTTAAAATAATTCTGCAAAAGAGGAAGATGGGTAAAGATGTATGTACATATGTAAGTATAGTTACATATACATGCATGTTTATATGCATACACAAACACATACTTGAAACAAATAAATACATGAGAGAAAATAAGCGTGGCCAAATGTGAACAAGTAGTGAATCTAGGTAAGAAATACAGAAATATACAGTGTTTATTGCACTAAACTTAAAAACATTTTTGTATGTTTGAAATTTTTAAAAATTAAAGATTAAATAAATGAAATTATCAACTTTTGGATTTGTCCAAAGCCCTTTCGAAGTTTCTTATGGCCTTCAGAGTGTGCACCACCTTCACACAGCTACCCATCACTCCAATTTTAGATTAGAAGTCACCTCCTCTAGAAACTCTGTCCTGACCTTAAACTTGATTAACTGCCTTTCTGCTGTGGTCCCATACATTCTTTTTTTTTACATTTTAATAGTTCAGTAAATAGATGAGCAGTTGAGATATAAATCAATAAATGGATAGAGAGTTAAATGAATAATTGACACTTGGCAGGGAAAAGGGAAAAAAGAGGGAGAGAGAAATAAGTATTGCCTATATGTCTCTCCTACTAGATATTAAGCTACCTATGTTTGGAACAATGTATTAGTTTTCTCTACGCCCAAGATCTAGCAAACTGCTTAAGATCAAGAAGTGTTTAGCAAATAATTCTGTAAATGAATAAACCTATTTATGCACATATGTGTATATACACATATAAATAAATAAAAATGGTTGAATGTCATCTGAAATATTTTTGATATTGCATAATTTTATGTAAGTAAATCTTAGGGTTCTTGCAGACATGTTTCAAGGGACCACTTCTTAGGGTTAACTAGATGCAGGGGAAATTTTAGGAAGTCAAGTATACAGATTTCCATATCCCAGGCCATATTTTACGGAAAAATTTTTTTTCAGGTTTTATATGTTAATACTCCAAACAAGACTTCATTCGAAAAAAAATTTTTCTTCCATGGCTAAATCAAACAGAAATTTCTTTGTGCTTCAGTATCTTTCTTCTCTATAGTGGTTAAGTAAAATACATAACATTCATTGAGCGTTTAGTACATGGTCATATTCACATACTTCATGTGAAAATATTCCCTCAATCCTCATTTTCACCCTAATAATTAAGGCTTTGTGGTTTTTTTTCTTTTAGATAAAAGAATTAAGACTCAGAAACAGTAAGTGATTTGCCTAATTATTTGAAGTGAAAGATACTGGATTTGAACCCAGATTCCTGCCTGACTCAAATTCGCAGCAATTGAAACAGCAGTGTCTATGGTGCTAGCGTGACAGGAAGAGTCTTCAAAACTCCAGGAGATGCAGAACTCCCGTTCTAACAAAACAGATCCCTGACTCATTCTCTCGAACTCCTTGACCACGAACAGCTGGCACACTATACGATAGCTGCTCGTCGCTCAGAATAAGGAAATAAATTAGAGGAGTAGTATCGAGGAGATGGGTCGTAAGTAGATTTCAACAGAAATTAATGGGGGAAGGAATTTCCTAGAAAAGGAAAGGAAGAACTGGGACAGATTTTATATATAAGGCTATATAGCTAAGTGATAATAGAACACTTTATAACAAGTGAGTGAAAGTTTTGAGTTGAAAAAGGAGAATAAAAAACAAGTCCCTAAAAAGAGTGTTGAAGGGGCATTGTTATGTGAGTGTTAAGATGGCGAGGTAACTCTGAGGGAGCCAAGACAAGGAAAGTTTTTGCTTCTGACTACTCAGTCTAAAAAGCATATACAAGCATATTTGCATACTTTGTTCCTTAAGGTGTTAAATGGCACATATATATTCTTTTATTTGATCTCTATTACAGTGATATGGGGGGATGATGAAGAGAAAAGCTTCATCCCGGTGCCTGGGTAGCTCGGTTGGTTAAGTGTCTGCCGTTGGCTTAGCTCATGATCCTGGTGTCCTGGGGTTGAGCCCTGCTATAGGCTCTCTGCTCAGTGGGGAGACTGCTTCTCCCTCTCCCTCTGCCAGCCTTTCGAAAGCCTACTTATCTCTCTCTGTCAAATAAATAAATAAAATCTTTAAAAAAATTAAAAATTAAAAAAAAAAAGACATCATCCTTGTTTTTCATAGGAGGAAACAATAAAGACTCTATATACCACATTTAAAAAGTTTTCTTAGTAGAAAACAGTAAGGCATCTTACATACAACCGTTACTCAGAAAGCCAGTGAATGGTCAAGCCAGGGCCAACATTACTGTTCACATCCCCAAAACACGAGGACAAAAAGACTGTATAGGATTCAGGCAGTGGAAGATTTCATATAGAATAGATGAGAAAACTGAGATTAGAGAAAAAAAAATGTCCAGTTAAGAATAACTGAGGGCCTGAAATGAGATAAAGGGAGATGTCAGAGTAACTCTAGAAATGACATTTTAGAACTTTCCTGAGTGAATGAGCAGACATGGAGAAAAGAAACAATATGAAGACTTGATTGTGCAGGAAAGAACATTTTTTAGATCTGTATTTGATATGCTGAATTTGAATTTTTCTTCTGAATTAGATTTCAGTGTTTTTGAGGAAATGGTGTGGAGTCTTGGACATTTGTATATACCTTTACAGTTAAAAGTAAAATTTAAGAGATGGAATTCTAGAGCCAGACTGCCTGGCTCAAATCACAGCACCATTACTTCTATGTTTTGTGCAAGGCTCAATTTCTCAATGCGTGTTTCCTTATACATATAATGGGCTAATAAAAATTCCCTTTGTAGAATAGTATCTGATACATAGTGAGTGTTAAATATTAATAGATTTTATTTACTATTTTTTATAGATACTATTTTGTGGGGCTTTTTTGGCTGAAATACGAGGTTTTATAAATGACAATAGAAACTTTCAAAAATAAGAATTAATAAGCAAAGATTAAAAAATTAAGATAAAATGGGAAAGAAATATTAAATTCAGACCATTCTTGGTAGTCTTGTGAAACAGAAAGATGATTAATAATAACTCAGCTTTAAAATTGTCATTAATAACACTGTAGATAGCTATATTTCCAGGTTTGTCAAGAAAGAAAAGAATCTTGACAGAAAAATGAACCGTATCTGTTGAATTTGAATACCTTGTTCACAACTGGAGAGGTTTCCACAGGGCAGAAGGAAGATGGCTGGAGGTTATATGAAAAAAGAAAGGTGTGAGCTATGTGACCATTAAAGTAGGGAACTAGAGGTGAGTAAGAGAGATACAGTAATGAAATCAGTGATCATTTGTGAACTGTGCCTACACTTTCACAGTCCTCTGGCCCCTCCCTACAGGTGAAGGAGTCTGGAGGAATCCTTGTGTGGAACAGTGACAAGGGAGGACAGCAGGATCACAAGGTTCCTGAGGGGATACAAATAAATTCAGAAGAGGGGCAAATGCTCCACAGTAAGCACTTGTGGGTTTTTCTTTCAGATAAACATAGTCAGTACATTTGAAAACAATGTTTTAAATTAACTGAAAAACTTGGGGCACCTGGGTGGCTCAGTCAGTTAAGCGTCTGACTCTTGATTTCAGCTCAGCTCACGATCTCAGGGTCTTGAGATCAAGCCCCACATCAGGCTCCACTTCGGGCGTGGAATTTACTTGAGATTCTCCCTTTCCCTCTGTCCCTCCTCCTGCTCTTTCTCTCTCTTAAAAATAAATAAATAAATAAATAAATAAATAAATAAATAACAATAATAATTAATTAATTAAAAGCCTCCAATTTTCCCCAGCTGATGAATTTCAATATAACACAACGTAACTCTGTTTAGCCTTGCTAGAATAACCTTCATTAAATTAAAACAACAACAACAATGGCAAACTGGGAATGAAGAGTCCAAATTACTTCTGATATTTGAATCATGAGATTTTTACTTCCAGTTTTTAAAGGATCAGCAGTAATTGCCAAAGACATTTTGGAACTTGTATGACCTACTTGCATGACCTTTGTATTGCATCTGTTAACGCCTTTATTTCCTTTAGGTAATCTTCGTAAGTGAACTAACCTGAGTCCGCTCCTGGGTGAGTCATGGAGAGAGACTACACTAGGGGAAGTTGTCACACAAAAGAAGCTTGACCTGCAGCACCTGAGGAGATCACCGGAATAACTTCCAAAGCTGTGCCTCTCTGAGCAGGGGCGAGACGCTCTTTTTATTTAGGGTTTAGGCTAAATATTCAGGAAGGGGAGCTTTGTCAGCATGTGTAAAGGCAGGCATACTTAGAAAACTAGGCTCTATGTGCATCAACGTTATATTAATGAAGCTGGTGCTTCTCCTTGGGCGGAAACTTAGACATTGTAATGGAGCAGAGGTAATTCCTGGACTAGGGAGGAGCTCTGGGCCAGCCTGAAGTGGGTGGGGCTTGGACCCTTTCTTTCCAGTGAGGAACGCAGGGTCTTGCTTTGTTTTGAAACAGCACTAGGAGGTTTTTTTTTTTTTTTTNGGGGGTTTTTTTTTTTTTTTTTTTTTAAGACTTTATTATTGAGAGGGACTGAGAGAGAGAGGGAGAAAGGAGGAAGAGGAGGAGAGGGAGAGGGGGAGAGAAACCCAGGCCAACTCCACGCTGAGCGCAGAGCCCAACACAGGGCTTAATCACACTGTCTTGAGATCACAACCTGAGCCTAAACCCAAGAGTTGGTGGCTCAACCGATTGCACCACCGAGGCACCCAGCACGGGGTGTTTTACTGATGATTTATTGTCTTTGATATGGTTAGGCTACTTCCCGGCCTGGTAGGGACTGTTAGCTTTTGTGTTCCCTTTGTTCACACAAAATCCTTAACTATGGAGGTTTTTACATTTCTTTATAATTCTGACACCTCCTAGGAAATTCTACAAGCAATGTGCTTAGGCAAGTAGAGCTGGTAGGGCCAAGATCACAGAAAACGGCCGGGGTGATGGGGCAAAAAATGACTTCACTTGTGTCACAAAATCTCTGCCTTCTCTTTCTTTTCTGGGGACGCCTAGCTCTTTCTGCTTACATCATCTGTACAATAAGGTTCAAGACCTCACAGTCCCTCCTCCCTCATCCCCACCACCTAATTCAAACAGGAATCTTCTCTCCATTACCATAGTTTTGCCCCTTAGAAAACATCATAAAAATCAAATTGCAAAGTATGTAACCTTTTCAGACAAGCTTGTTTAACTCAGGATAATACCCTTGAGATTCATCTCAGTATTTAGTGTTCAATCAGTCAGTTTTTACCCAAGTAGAACTTTATTGTAAGGCTGTTTCACCATTTGTTTTGCAATTGAAGGACGTTTGCTTTGGTTTCTGAATTGAGAGATTATGAACAGCCACTATAAAAAAGGGGTATATGGGTTTTTGTGAAAATTAAGTTTTCAGTTTTTTGTGGTACATGCCTAAAAGTGACATCTTGGGGTCATATGTAAGTCTACGTTTCACTTCATTGTAAAAATGCCATTTCTTTCTCCCTTTCCTTTCCTTTTTCCTTTCCTTTCCTTTCCTTTCCTTTCCTTTCCTTTCCTTTTCTTTCCTTTCCTTTCCTTTCCTTTTTCCTTTCCTTTCCTTTTTCCTTTCCTTTCCTTTCCTTTCCTTTCCTTTCCTTTCCTTTCCTTTCCTTTCCTTTCCTTTCCTTTCCCGTTGGGTGTTAAAAAGTCTTTATGTATTCTGGATAAGCATCCTTTGTCACATATGTGCTTTGCCGAGTGTTTTCTACCAGGCCATGGCTTGTCTTTCCATTCTTTTTTTAAAAGATTTATTTATTTTTTTTTTAGCGAGAGCTCAAGCAGGAGGAAGGGCAGAGGGAGAGAGAGAGAATTTCAAGCAGACTCCCCACTGAGCATACAGCCTGATGCAGGGCTCAATCCCAGGACCCTCAGATCATGACCTGAGTTGAAATCTAGAGTTAGCCGCTTATCCAACTGAGCCACCCAGAAACACCTGTCTATTCACTCTTTAAGCGTTTTATGCAGTTTTTTTTTTTTAATTTTGATGAAGTTCAATTTATTGTTTGCTTTTATGCATATCATTCTATTATGGGTGTACTTTTGGTGTCATGTCTAACAACTCTGCCTAAGTACGGGTCAAAAAAAATTTTATATGCTTTCTGAACTAAAATTTTTATAGTTTCATATTTTACATTTAGACTTATGACCCATTTTTTGAATCATTTTCTGTAAGGTATGAAGTTTGGGTCAAGATCCATATTTTTGGAAGTGGATATCCATTTAAAAAAATCCTTTTCATTTAATTGCTTTGTACCTTTGTCAAAACTCAATTCACTATTTTTGTGTGGGTCTATTTCTGGACTCTCTCTTCTATTCCATCAATCTATGTGTGTCTATCTCTTCACCAAGAGGTAACTTAAAATCAGCATCTGATTTTAGAAAATTTATTCTTTTTTTTCAAAATATTTTTTGACCATTCTAATTCCTTTGCCTTTTCACATAACTTAAAATCAGCTTATCTATATCTACGAAAATTTCTGCTGGAATTTTGATTGGGAAGGTGTTACATCTGTAGGTCCATTTAGACAGAATTATAATCTTTATGATCTGAGTCTTCCAATCCAAGAACACAGTAACTTGATAGTTTTTAAAGCAACTTCCTATTTTATTGAACATGTACACATATAATCTTATAGAACAGATAAATAATATTATGTGTTATATATATCATACTAGCAATCTGATAGCAAATATAAGAGTGGATCAAAAATATAGTATTCATGATAATAACAGTAAACTATATTCTGTAAATAATTGGATATATTTAATAGTTGCTCAGTTTGTATTTTTAAAAATGTTGACCAAAGCATTTAAAAGTAAAAATTAGTTTAAAAAAAATGAAGTGAGAGAAGGGGCTGGATCAGCCTGAGCACAGCTAAATACGAACCCTGTGTGTGTCAGAAAACTTCAGTGTACTAAGATTCAAAAAAATCTTAATGCAAATTCCCCTTTTTGTTATTTATTTATTTTTAAAGACTAATTATTTATTTGTCAGAGAGAGAGCAGAAGCAGGGGGGGCAGCAGGCAGAGGGAAAAGCAGGCTCCCTGCTGAGTAAGGAGCCCAATGCAGGACTCGATCCCACAACGCTGGGATCATGACCTGAGCTAAAGGCAGATGCTCAATCGACTGAGCCACGCAGGCGTCCCACAAATTCCCCTTTTTAATGATGACCTAAAAACCAGATAAATTAAATGACTTGTCTAAAGACAATAACAGTCCATTGTAAGAGCTACAAACAATCTTTAATTTTCACTACTGTCAAACTCATTAAACATTACACACACTTCTCTATTATACAGGTTGTATGAAAACAAAACCACACATCTAAGAAATATTCTAAACCCCACAACAAAGTGGATATTGGAAAAGTTCATAAAAATATAACATACTCATGTTATAGGGATGGGGGAAATATGTGAAGGGGATTAAAAGGTACAAACTTCCAGTTGTAAAATGAGTCATGAAGATCAAAGATACAGAATAAAGAATATAGTCAATAATACTGTAATAATTGTATGGTGACAGATGGCGACTGCACTTACCATGGTGAGCCTTGTGTAATGTATAGCATTATCAAATCAGTATGCTGTACACTTATATGTCAACTAATATAACAGTGTATGTCAACTATATTTCAAGAGGTTAAAAAAGGTGTTTTTTTTTTAATACACAACATATTAATTTTAAGGTGGTTTTAAAGATACTTGGTGACCACAGGAGCATAGTTAAATAGCTTAATTTGCTGTGCAAAGAATCATTGCTCTGTTGAAAGTATTTGGTCTTTATGAAGATAAATGAGACATCTAATTTTTCTAGGCTGCCATGGAGTGAGGCAAATTTAAATTCACCCTGTAAGAACCAACAGAACTTTTCTATTTTAGAAAAAGTGACTTTGTTTGTAATTAAGGTAGTTTTAATCTGCAGTTCATTTTCATACATTTTCTTGTTTAAAGTCACCTCTTAATTTTGAGAAGGACTTAGAAACTTAAAAGACAAAAATTAAAGAGCTAGAAAGCAAGAACTATTCCAAGACTTAGTTAATATTCCTAAATACTTTCCACATTTTGCGAAACATTGGCTAAAATCCATATGCTGTTGAATTACGGCAATTTTGCAATAAAAATTACATTCTAAAGAGGCAAAATGAGTTTTAAAGTTCTGAATACCAAAGATTAGGCACTGACTTTGGCTCTATCAAACTGCCCTGCTGTAAGTCTTCCATTTCCTCCTTACGCCTGCACCCCTGACCCAACATACCCTACCTTTCCCCTGCTTGGTCTGGTTTCTGAGAAGCTGGGCTGTGTAGTCTATATGGCAGGGATCCCTTGTCCCTTCTCTTCTTGGATCCAACCAACCCAGAGTGGAGGGAGGGAAAGTGAAGTCAGGAAATTTATTCCTCTTACTCACTTCTTGAGAGGTTGCTGTAAGGCTGGCTATACCTTTCCCCGGAAGTTCTCACCTGTCAGGTAATACTCTGCACACAGACCTATCCTCTGAAGGTGGTAGCCATTCCCTCTAGTCACACCTTCAGGTCTAGAAACTGTACTAGAGGGATGAGTGGGTCACTCAGTTGGTTAAGCATCTGCTTTCAGCTCAGGTCATGACCCGAGTCGGGATCGAGTCCCACATCAGGCTCCTTGCTCAGAAAGGAGCCTGCTTCTCCCTCTGCCTGCTGCTCCCCCTGCTTGTGCTCTCTCTCTCTCTGACAAATAAATAAATAAATCTTAAAAAAATAACTGTAGTTGAATATTACTACCTGGGGAATTACATTATTACTTAGGGTTTTCCTGCTGCCCAAACCCAATAGATATTACCCTTATTAAACTGTCTCCTCATTGTACTGATTTAAGTATGTCATCGCTTTCTGCTGGGACCCTGACTGATACAATGTCAATTTCAACTGTCACATAAAATTTGATATAAACCAAAGCCCTATATACAACCTATATGAAAATTTTGAAGCACAAAAATAAAATGAATAAAGTGAAACTAGCACTAGCACAAGAACCAGAATGCTGTCAACATCATTATATCTAAATATGTCTTGTGCTGTCTCCACTGTTTCTACCCAAAGGTCACTACTATCGGAATTATGAATGACTTTATCACATACATTCTATGTATGTGTAAACAGGATATTGTTCTCCTTTGCTTGATTTTAAGGCTTCTAAAAATATCATATCCTATTCACAGCATGCTTTAATTATTTTTTATTCTCAAAGATTTTTCTGTGTTTTTACATGTAGCTTTTTTCTATTTTGAAGACTAACATCAAATTCTTAGAGATACCTGTGTACACGTCATCTAGGGTATACATGTAAAATAATCCTCTAAACTATACATCCACTAGTGGAATTACTGGATATAATACATAAATGTTGACTTTCAAAAGAGAACTTCTTATTTCCAGAGAAACTGTGTCAACTATTATACTCAAAATAATTTTTATATCAGAATTTGTTCCAAAATAACAAAACAGAAAAAGGAAGATCATATAACACATGCAAAAACAGTTTGGATTATAGACAAAAATATAATGAAACTTGATTAAACATATATGTGGCAACTATATAATATGTAACATATATGTAATCATCTAATTGATATTGTACATAATAATGAGATTAGCCCTACTGGCTATTTGTTACATTACTCTAATCACATTTAATATGATTACTGATATATTTGAATTTTCTCAATTTTTTTTTGTATTTTCCTGTGGTCTCTTTTTTATTTGAAAATAATTCAGCGATATTTTCTTCTTTGCTTTTATTCTGAATCTATTTTTACTTCTCTACTTGTTTGGAAGCCATACAAATTTTAGCAATCACACATTGATTACTTTTAGATTTTATCATGCATATCTAATAAATTTTGTAGTTAGTATTTTCATTCTTCTCCCCAATGTAAAATGACCTTAAGGCATTTTATCTCAAACCCTCCTTTGCCATATTATAGGGTATTTTTTTAAATTTAAGTTTTAGTTAATATACAGTGCAATATTGGTTTCTGGAGTAGAATTTGGTGATTCCTCACTTACATTCAATGTGCAGTGCTCATCACAAATGCCCTTTTTAATTCCCATCACACATCTAGCCCATCCCCCACACATGTCCCTTCATCGACCCTCTGTTTGTTCTTTCTTATCAAGAGTTTCTTAGGGTTTGTTTCACTCTCTCCTTCCCACTTCCTTCCTGTATGTTCATCTGTTTTCTTTCTTAAATTCCTCATATGAGTGAGATATATGGTATTTGTCTTTCTCTGACTGACTTATTCCACTTAGCATAATACACTCTAGCTCTGTTCATGTTGTTGCAAATGGCAAGATTTCATTTTTCATGGCTGAGTAATATTCCAGTGTGTGTGTGTGTGTGTGTGTGTGTGTGTGTGTGTGTGTACATATATATATATATATAAAGAATATATATATGTATATATATACGACCTCTTCTTTATCTGTTCATCAGTTGACAGACATTTGGGCTCTTCATAATTTGTCTATTGTTGATAATGCTGCTATAAACATCAGGGTGAATGTACTCCTTTGAATCTGTATTTTTGTATCTTTTGTGTAAATACCTAGTAGTGCAGTTGCTGGATCTTACAGTAGTTCTATTTTTAACTTCTTGCGGAGCCTCCATACTGTTTTCCAAAGTGGCTGCACCAGCTTGCATTCCCACCAACAGTGTAAGAGGGTTCCCCTTTCTCCGCATCTTCTCCAACATCTGTTTTTTCTTGTCAGGCTATTCTTATCTAATAATTTAGGTTTCTTAAAATTTTTATACACATTATTATAATAACTTATGTGAAGTCATATTGCAGTAATATCAGTATCCAACACTTATTGAGCTTTCTGGGCATCAAACAGTTATATGCTATAGTCCATTTACTGACTTATTCCTCACAGAAACCCTCTGGAGTATGTTATTATTAACATTCATTGTACTGATGAGGAACTTGAGACACAGAGTAGATACATATCTCTATCCATGTCAAACATCTAATGAGTGCCAAGGCTGATTTAAAAATAAGACTGTTTAGGCGCACAGCACATTTTTAATTGCCGTGCTGCACAATAGATACTGTGTGTTTAGGTTTACCTTCATATTTACTAATTATTTTTAATATTTGTTTACACTTATTATTGCAATTAAAATTTTGCTTCTAGAATCATTTGTCTTCTCTCCAAAGACATTTTTTAGAATTTATTCTAGTTAGGGCCATTGCTGTTAAACTCTCCTGGGTTTTGTTTATCAAAATATGTTGTTCTTTTGTCTTATCTATTTTACAGGTTATTTTATCTCAGTGCTTTGAAGATATTATTCCACTTTCTTCTGAATTCTATTTTTTGCTGCTGGAAATAATGCTGTCAGTTTAATTGCTGTTTCCTTTTCTCTGGCCAATTCTAAGGTTTTCTTTTTGTCTCTGAGGTATTGGAGGTCATTGATGTTTCATACAATGTGCCTCAGGGTGGATATATTACTATTATTGCCTGGAATTTGTTGGTCTTAACTGCATTTAAAGTCTATATTTTAAAAATATTTTGTAAAGTTCCCATTCACTATTTCTTCAAATAATTGCTCTCTTCTATTTTTTCTATTCTCTCCTTCCGGGACTCTGCTTTGATTTATGTGACACTACCTCATGCTATATCCTTTAATTGTTAATCTTTCTTTAATTTTTTTCCATCATCTTATGCCTTGAGCTCCATCATCAGTAATTTTTTTCAGGTGTTATCTTCTAATTTAATGTTGCTATTTTGGCCAGCTTAAAACTGTTACTGAAGACGGTTTGTTAGTTTTTTATTTAAATAATTACCTTTTAAAAATATTATGTTGAGTTCTATGACAGGTCTGTGTGGTTATATTTTGGTCTTTTTTTCTTACTTACTTTTGTATTTCCAATTCTAATTTTTTAACCATTTCAAAAGCAGTGCTTTTATGTATTGTATTTGATACTGTACCGATTCTTTTTTTTTTTTAAAGATTTTATTTATTAATTCGACAGAGATAGAGACAGCCAGCGAGAGAGGGAACACAGCAGGGGGAATTGGGAGAGGAAGAAGCAGGCTCCCAGCAGAGGAGCCTGATGTGGGGCTCGATCCCATAACGCCGGATCACGCCCTGAGCCGAAGGCAGACGCTTAACCGCTGTGCCACCCAGGCGCCCCAATACTGTACTGATTCTAATACATGAAATCTTTGGAGATAAGAGTCTGTTGTTTATTTAAATATTGATTTCATTGTGGCTTTTATCATTCTCTGTTTGGTTATCTCAGATTTAAATCTTCCATTTAGTAGATTTTGAACTACTGAAATCCTAAATTGAGTATGTAATTTTTTTTTTTTTAAATTCTGCTTCTATGGTCAACTAAACTGTCATCAAGATACTAGTATAGTCAGGGTCCGCTCCAACTGTTCAGCCTCTCAAAGTTTACTCTCCAGGTAGCAATGATGTAAATATTTGACCTCAGGGCAATTCCACTATATTTTCAGTTTTATATATTTATATTCTTAGAGACATACTTTATTCTCTCTGAATCAGGCTATATAAAAATTAGAATGTTATACAAAGTATGGTTGTATTTTAACATGTAGTTGCTTTGGATTATTTAGTTTGCATGTTGCCCAACACTCACCATTTTGAAAATACACCTGTATGAATATTTTAACTTTTAATAAAATTATTAGTCTTATTACTTGAAGCACAGATCCTTCTCTGACTCTTTTAGGATCATTTATTTATCTAATGTTGGATGAGACATTAGGATGTGGAAATAATAATAGTATAAATAAAACAAATACTCTACTGTAATGAAGACTTCTTCCTTTGTGCTAAGCTTCACCTCTTACTCAGGGGAAGATTGCAATTCCAGGAAATATAGGTAAGTAGAAATACAACAGAAGATATTGCCACCTAATAGGTACAGTGGGAGTGACTAAGTGATTTTAGGTAATCTAATGGATAAAAATTCCTAGTATTTCGTAGTTGGGAGGAATATTCTTCATAATTTTCTTCCAGAGCTTGTTACGATATTGACCCAAAGGAAGATCAATAAGATTTCTTGCTTAATACCCCAAATTTTAACTTCTTACATCATAAAATGGAAAAGAACCTCGTTTCTAAAATAAAATATAAAAAAAACCCATGAATGATTTATTTTTTCATCTACCATTATATAACCCACTTATATTTCAAATGCATCTATAGAAAGCCACATTTTGGTAGTATTCTATACAGAGATAGGCATCTTTCTTGTCATGATGGCTATTGAATGTTTGTAAGGGAAGGAATGTTTTAAGTTGCAGTTGTTCAAGAAATTGGGTTAGAAGTGAATTGAAAGCAATGGCATATATGTTGTTTTTAAGTTTATTTAAGTGTCTGAGAAGCTACATTAGCTACATTATTACTTATATGTATTGTTTATGTGACAAGAATTGGGATTTTACACTTCAGGCCTACAGTGTAAAATGTTTTATATCTCAATTTGTTCAGCAAAATAACAGGAAAAGTAAAAGGAAGATAATATAACGTATGCAGAACCAATCTAGTTAACAAAAATATAATGAAGTTTAAATAAACATATATATAATTGGTACCTATACAGCATATAGCAACATAATTATCTATTGATACTGTGTATAATAATGAGGTTAACCCTATAGGCAGTGAGGTCACACAGCTGCCTCTCTTATGATCTGAGAACTAATGACAATTCCTCTCTCCTTCTAAGTGTTGGGCTGGCCGAGAAAAGGGGCCAAGACACCCAAGATGGCCGACTCTCCCGCCAAGATTTAAACCGACCCCCAAGATGGCCGAATCTCCCGCCAGAACTCTTGCAGCAGCCACGTCAACCCCAGTAAACCTAAACCTAAGCGTGAAACCGAAACCCGTCCTACCGATTTTCCTCACCCCCAGCAGTACCCAATAAAACCCTGCCATGACTCTCCAAGACAGACTTTCCCCCACCACCAGCGGTGCCCAATAAAAACCCTCCCTGCCCTGCCCTGGGTGCGACTTCCCCGACTCAACGCTCTTTCCTGAGTCGCGGAACCTTGCCCGGGGTGCTTGCGATAAAGTTCATCCTCTGGACCACGTTTGCCTTTGCGGTGTTGATTTCATTAGAGACGAGAAAAAACCTAACACTAAGTATATCACGCACTGACTGTTTTGATCCATGACAGCTCAATCGTATAGATTCAGTCCTACAGGAAATAAAATTCTTCCAAAAGCTTGTTGCTACCTCCCTGTATTTGAAGTAGAAACTGTATCTAATGTGATTGAAGCTCTCTGCATGACCTGTATTGTGGCATTTATCATATTATTTTGTGGCATAACACAATAGTTGCTTATAGCCCCATTAGACTGTAAATGCTGTAAGAAGCTAACTTACTTAATAATTTATTTAGTCAATATTTATTAAGTGCCTATACAGAGCCAGGCACTGTTCTAGACACTAAGAATACTGCAATAATTTGGAATTATAAAGTTTTTAACTTAAAGAAAACCTAGTGAATGGGAGAGGTATTTGCAAATGATATATCCTACAAGGGGTTAATATCTAAAATATATAAAGGACTTACACAATAAAGAACCAAGAAACCACTTTGATTAAAAATGGGCAGAGAACTTGAAGAGACATTTTTCCAAGGAAGACATACAGATGGCAAATGGACACATAAAAAGATGTTCAACATCACTAAATTTGTATCATCAAGGAAATGCAAATTGAAACCATAATGAGATATCACCTCACACCTGTCAGAATAGCCAAAGTAAAAAACACAAGAAACAGTAAGTGTTGGTGAGGATGTGGAAACAAAGGAACCCTCGTGCACTGTTGGTGGGAATGTAAATAGGTGCAGCTACTGTGTAAAACAGTATGGAGGTTCCTTTAAAAATTTGACATAGAAATACCTTACGATTCAGTAATTAAACTACTAGATATTTACTCAAAGAAAACCAAAACACTAATTCAAAAAGATATATGCACTCCTCTGCTTATTGTGGCATTATTTACGATGCTGAATGTGGAAGCAGCCTAAGTGCGGTATATTCATACAATGGAATATTACGCAGCTGTAAAAAGAACGAGATCTTGCCATTTGTGACAACATCACTGGACCTAGAGAGTACTATGCAAGTGAAATAAGTCAGTCACAGAAAGACAAATACCATATGATTTCATTCATATGTGGAATCTAAAAAAGCAAAAAAATAAGCAAACTAAAGCAGAAACAGACCCATGAATAGAGACAATAAACTGACGGTTTACCAGAAGAGATGGGCGAAGTGGGTGAAGGGGAGTGGGAAGTACAGGCTTCCAGTCATGGAATGAGTAAGTCAGTGGAAACAAGGTACAGCGTAAGGAGTACAGTCAATGGTACTGCAACTGTGTTGTACGGTGACAGAAGGTAGCTACAGTTTTGATGACCACAGCATAAAATATAGACTTGTCAGATCACTGTGTTTTATACTGAAGCTAATGTAACATTACATGTCAACTATACTTCAATGATAAAAAAAATAAAAAAAATAAGTGAATAAATAAATTAATATGTCCCAGATTCTAAAGCAAGTATTTGCTGCTCATATGAAATTCAATTTTAACTGACGGTCATGTATTTTTATTTTCTAAATATGGCAACTTTACGACTGGAGCATGCCATTTTATCCTTAGTATATATCACACACTTCATCACTGTTAGTAAACCACATACTGTGTCTGAAAGAAAATTATAACATATTCAAGGAGATACTCAGGAGGCTTAGAGGGTACCGGAAGGGTAACAGGAGGTCAGGCAGGTCAAAAAGTAGAAAAGAAGACCAGAGGATTGGAGGACATTATTTATATCTGCCTATTTTAAATGCTATGGAAAATGTCATCGGTATTTTGATCGGGATGGCATTGAAAGTGTAGATTGCTCTGGGTAGCATGGACATTTTAACTATGTTTATTCTTCCGATCCATGAGCATGCAATATTTTTCCATCTTTTTGTGTCTTCTTCAATGTCTTTAAAGAGTAATTTGTAGTTTCTAGAATATAGATTCTTTACGTCTCTGGTTAAGTTAATTCTGAGATAACAAATGATATTTGGTGCTATTTTAAATGGAATGGATTCCCTAATTTCTCTTTATTTGGTCTCCTTGTTCGTGTATAGAAATGCAACTGATTTCTGAGCATTGACTTTGTATCCCGGCACATTACTGAATTGCTCTATAAGTTCTAGAAGTTTGGGGGTGGAGTCTTCTGGGTTTTTCATATGGAGTATCAAATTCAAGCTATACTACAAAGCTGTGATGACAAAGACAGCATGGTACTGGCACAAAAACAGATACATAGACCAATGGAACAGAATAGAGAACCCAGAAATGGAACCTCGGCTCTTTGGGCAACTAATCTTTGACAAAGCNAGAATAGAGAACCCAGAAATGGAACCTCGGCTCTTTGGGCAACTAATCTTTGACAAAGCAGGAAAAAACATCCAGTGGAAAAAAGTCTCTTCAATAAATTGTGCCGGGAAAATTGAACAGCTATATGCAAAAGAATGAAACTTGACCACTCTCTCACACCATACACAAAGATAAAC